>NC_059426.1:71031455-71266455 GCF_021028975.2 Sphaerodactylus townsendi | reverse complement strand
CCCCCCCCCCCCCCCACCCCCCCCCCCCCCCACCCCCCCCCCCCCCCACCCCCCCCCCCCCCCACCCCCCCCCCCCCCCACCCCCCCCCCCCCCCACCCCCCCCCCCCCCCACCCCCCCCCCCCCCCACCCCCCCCCCCCCCCACCCCCCCCCCCCCCCACCCCCCCCCCCCCCCACCCCCCCCCCCCCCCACCCCCCCCCCCCCCCACCCCCCCCCCCCCCCACCCCCCCCCCCCCCCACCCCCCCCCCCCCCCACCCCCCCCCCCCCCCACCCCCCCCCCCCCCCACCCCCCCCCCCCCCCACCCCCCCCCCCCCCCACCCCCCCCCCCCCCCACCCCCCCCCCCCCCCACCCCCCCCCCCCCCCACCCCCCCCCCCCCCCACCCCCCCCCCCCCCCACCCCCCCCCCCCCCCACCCCCCCCCCCCCCCACCCCCCCCCCCCCCCACCCCCCCCCCCCCCCACCCCCCCCCCCCCCCACCCCCCCCCCCCCCCACCCCCCCCCCCCCCCACCCCCCCCCCCCCCCACCCCCCCCCCCCCCCACCCCCCCCCCCCCCCACCCCCCCCCCCCCCCACCCCCCCCCCCCCCCACCCCCCCCCCCCCCCACCCCCCCCCCCCCCCACCCCCCCCCCCCCCCACCCCCCCCCCCCCCCACCCCCCCCCCCCCCCACCCCCCCCCCCCCCCACCCCCCCCCCCCCCCACCCCCCCCCCCCCCCACCCCCCCCCCCCCCCACCCCCCCCCCCCCCCACCCCCCCCCCCCCCCACCCCCCCCCCCCCCCACCCCCCCCCCCCCCCACCCCCCCCCCCCCCCACCCCCCCCCCCCCCCACCCCCCCCCCCCCCCACCCCCCCCCCCCCCCACCCCCCCCCCCCCCCACCCCCCCCCCCCCCCACCCCCCCCCCCCCCCACCCCCCCCCCCCCCCACCCCCCCCCCCCCCCACCCCCCCCCCCCCCCACCCCCCCCCCCCCCCACCCCCCCCCCCCCCCACCCCCCCCCCCCCCCACCCCCCCCCCCCCCCACCCCCCCCCCCCCCCACCCCCCCCCCCCCCCACCCCCCCCCCCCCCCACCCCCCCCCCCCCCCACCCCCCCCCCCCCCCACCCCCCCCCCCCCCCACCCCCCCCCCCCCCCACCCCCCCCCCCCCCCACCCCCCCCCCCCCCCACCCCCCCCCCCCCCCACCCCCCCCCCCCCCCACCCCCCCCCCCCCCCACCCCCCCCCCCCCCCACCCCCCCCCCCCCCCACCCCCCCCCCCCCCCACCCCCCCCCCCCCCCACCCCCCCCCCCCCCCACCCCCCCCCCCCCCCACCCCCCCCCCCCCCCACCCCCCCCCCCCCCCACCCCCCCCCCCCCCCACCCCCCCCCCCCCCCACCCCCCCCCCCCCCCACCCCCCCCCCCCCCCACCCCCCCCCCCCCCCACCCCCCCCCCCCCCCACCCCCCCCCCCCCCCACCCCCCCCCCCCCCCACCCCCCCCCCCCCCCACCCCCCCCCCCCCCCACCCCCCCCCCCCCCCACCCCCCCCCCCCCCCACCCCCCCCCCCCCCCACCCCCCCCCCCCCCCACCCCCCCCCCCCCCCACCCCCCCCCCCCCCCACCCCCCCCCCCCCCCACCCCCCCCCCCCCCCACCCCCCCCCCCCCCCACCCCCCCCCCCCCCCACCCCCCCCCCCCCCCACCCCCCCCCCCCCCCACCCCCCCCCCCCCCCACCCCCCCCCCCCCCCACCCCCCCCCCCCCCCACCCCCCCCCCCCCCCACCCCCCCCCCCCCCCACCCCCCCCCCCCCCCACCCCCCCCCCCCCCCACCCCCCCCCCCCCCCACCCCCCCCCCCCCCCACCCCCCCCCCCCCCCACCCCCCCCCCCCCCCACCCCCCCCCCCCCCCACCCCCCCCCCCCCCCACCCCCCCCCCCCCCCACCCCCCCCCCCCCCCACCCCCCCCCCCCCCCACCCCCCCCCCCCCCCACCCCCCCCCCCCCCCACCCCCCCCCCCCCCCACCCCCCCCCCCCCCCACCCCCCCCCCCCCCCACCCCCCCCCCCCCCCACCCCCCCCCCCCCCCACCCCCCCCCCCCCCCACCCCCCCCCCCCCCCACCCCCCCCCCCCCCCACCCCCCCCCCCCCCCACCCCCCCCCCCCCCCACCCCCCCCCCCCCCCACCCCCCCCCCCCCCCACCCCCCCCCCCCCCCACCCCCCCCCCCCCCCACCCCCCCCCCCCCCCACCCCCCCCCCCCCCCACCCCCCCCCCCCCCCACCCCCCCCCCCCCCCACCCCCCCCCCCCCCCACCCCCCCCCCCCCCCACCCCCCCCCCCCCCCACCCCCCCCCCCCCCCACCCCCCCCCCCCCCCACCCCCCCCCCCCCCCACCCCCCCCCCCCCCCACCCCCCCCCCCCCCCACCCCCCCCCCCCCCCACCCCCCCCCCCCCCCACCCCCCCCCCCCCCCACCCCCCCCCCCCCCCACCCCCCCCCCCCCCCACCCCCCCCCCCCCCCACCCCCCCCCCCCCCCACCCCCCCCCCCCCCCACCCCCCCCCCCCCCCACCCCCCCCCCCCCCCACCCCCCCCCCCCCCCACCCCCCCCCCCCCCCACCCCCCCCCCCCCCCACCCCCCCCCCCCCCCACCCCCCCCCCCCCCCACCCCCCCCCCCCCCCACCCCCCCCCCCCCCCACCCCCCCCCCCCCCCACCCCCCCCCCCCCCCACCCCCCCCCCCCCCCACCCCCCCCCCCCCCCACCCCCCCCCCCCCCCACCCCCCCCCCCCCCCACCCCCCCCCCCCCCCACCCCCCCCCCCCCCCACCCCCCCCCCCCCCCACCCCCCCCCCCCCCCACCCCCCCCCCCCCCCACCCCCCCCCCCCCCCACCCCCCCCCCCCCCCACCCCCCCCCCCCCCCACCCCCCCCCCCCCCCACCCCCCCCCCCCCCCACCCCCCCCCCCCCCCACCCCCCCCCCCCCCCACCCCCCCCCCCCCCCACCCCCCCCCCCCCCCACCCCCCCCCCCCCCCACCCCCCCCCCCCCCCACCCCCCCCCCCCCCCACCCCCCCCCCCCCCCACCCCCCCCCCCCCCCACCCCCCCCCCCCCCCACCCCCCCCCCCCCCCACCCCCCCCCCCCCCCACCCCCCCCCCCCCCCACCCCCCCCCCCCCCCACCCCCCCCCCCCCCCACCCCCCCCCCCCCCCACCCCCCCCCCCCCCCACCCCCCCCCCCCCCCACCCCCCCCCCCCCCCACCCCCCCCCCCCCCCACCCCCCCCCCCCCCCACCCCCCCCCCCCCCCACCCCCCCCCCCCCCCACCCCCCCCCCCCCCCACCCCCCCCCCCCCCCACCCCCCCCCCCCCCCACCCCCCCCCCCCCCCACCCCCCCCCCCCCCCACCCCCCCCCCCCCCCACCCCCCCCCCCCCCCACCCCCCCCCCCCCCCACCCCCCCCCCCCCCCACCCCCCCCCCCCCCCACCCCCCCCCCCCCCCACCCCCCCCCCCCCCCACCCCCCCCCCCCCCCACCCCCCCCCCCCCCCACCCCCCCCCCCCCCCACCCCCCCCCCCCCCCACCCCCCCCCCCCCCCACCCCCCCCCCCCCCCACCCCCCCCCCCCCCCACCCCCCCCCCCCCCCACCCCCCCCCCCCCCCACCCCCCCCCCCCCCCACCCCCCCCCCCCCCCACCCCCCCCCCCCCCCACCCCCCCCCCCCCCCACCCCCCCCCCCCCCCACCCCCCCCCCCCCCCACCCCCCCCCCCCCCCACCCCCCCCCCCCCCCACCCCCCCCCCCCCCCACCCCCCCCCCCCCCCACCCCCCCCCCCCCCCACCCCCCCCCCCCCCCACCCCCCCCCCCCCCCACCCCCCCCCCCCCCCACCCCCCCCCCCCCCCACCCCCCCCCCCCCCCACCCCCCCCCCCCCCCACCCCCCCCCCCCCCCACCCCCCCCCCCCCCCACCCCCCCCCCCCCCCACCCCCCCCCCCCCCCACCCCCCCCCCCCCCCACCCCCCCCCCCCCCCACCCCCCCCCCCCCCCACCCCCCCCCCCCCCCACCCCCCCCCCCCCCCACCCCCCCCCCCCCCCACCCCCCCCCCCCCCCACCCCCCCCCCCCCCCACCCCCCCCCCCCCCCACCCCCCCCCCCCCCCACCCCCCCCCCCCCCCACCCCCCCCCCCCCCCACCCCCCCCCCCCCCCACCCCCCCCCCCCCCCACCCCCCCCCCCCCCCACCCCCCCCCCCCCCCACCCCCCCCCCCCCCCACCCCCCCCCCCCCCCACCCCCCCCCCCCCCCACCCCCCCCCCCCCCCACCCCCCCCCCCCCCCACCCCCCCCCCCCCCCACCCCCCCCCCCCCCCACCCCCCCCCCCCCCCACCCCCCCCCCCCCCCACCCCCCCCCCCCCCCACCCCCCCCCCCCCCCACCCCCCCCCCCCCCCACCCCCCCCCCCCCCCACCCCCCCCCCCCCCCACCCCCCCCCCCCCCCACCCCCCCCCCCCCCCACCCCCCCCCCCCCCCACCCCCCCCCCCCCCCACCCCCCCCCCCCCCCACCCCCCCCCCCCCCCACCCCCCCCCCCCCCCACCCCCCCCCCCCCCCACCCCCCCCCCCCCCCACCCCCCCCCCCCCCCACCCCCCCCCCCCCCCACCCCCCCCCCCCCCCACCCCCCCCCCCCCCCACCCCCCCCCCCCCCCACCCCCCCCCCCCCCCACCCCCCCCCCCCCCCACCCCCCCCCCCCCCCACCCCCCCCCCCCCCCACCCCCCCCCCCCCCCACCCCCCCCCCCCCCCACCCCCCCCCCCCCCCACCCCCCCCCCCCCCCACCCCCCCCCCCCCCCACCCCCCCCCCCCCCCACCCCCCCCCCCCCCCACCCCCCCCCCCCCCCACCCCCCCCCCCCCCCACCCCCCCCCCCCCCCACCCCCCCCCCCCCCCACCCCCCCCCCCCCCCACCCCCCCCCCCCCCCACCCCCCCCCCCCCCCACCCCCCCCCCCCCCCACCCCCCCCCCCCCCCACCCCCCCCCCCCCCCACCCCCCCCCCCCCCCACCCCCCCCCCCCCCCACCCCCCCCCCCCCCCACCCCCCCCCCCCCCCACCCCCCCCCCCCCCCACCCCCCCCCCCCCCCACCCCCCCCCCCCCCCACCCCCCCCCCCCCCCACCCCCCCCCCCCCCCACCCCCCCCCCCCCCCACCCCCCCCCCCCCCCACCCCCCCCCCCCCCCACCCCCCCCCCCCCCCACCCCCCCCCCCCCCCACCCCCCCCCCCCCCCACCCCCCCCCCCCCCCACCCCCCCCCCCCCCCACCCCCCCCCCCCCCCACCCCCCCCCCCCCCCACCCCCCCCCCCCCCCACCCCCCCCCCCCCCCACCCCCCCCCCCCCCCACCCCCCCCCCCCCCCACCCCCCCCCCCCCCCACCCCCCCCCCCCCCCACCCCCCCCCCCCCCCACCCCCCCCCCCCCCCACCCCCCCCCCCCCCCACCCCCCCCCCCCCCCACCCCCCCCCCCCCCCACCCCCCCCCCCCCCCACCCCCCCCCCCCCCCACCCCCCCCCCCCCCCACCCCCCCCCCCCCCCACCCCCCCCCCCCCCCACCCCCCCCCCCCCCCACCCCCCCCCCCCCCCACCCCCCCCCCCCCCCACCCCCCCCCCCCCCCACCCCCCCCCCCCCCCACCCCCCCCCCCCCCCACCCCCCCCCCCCCCCACCCCCCCCCCCCCCCACCCCCCCCCCCCCCCACCCCCCCCCCCCCCCACCCCCCCCCCCCCCCACCCCCCCCCCCCCCCACCCCCCCCCCCCCCCACCCCCCCCCCCCCCCACCCCCCCCCCCCCCCACCCCCCCCCCCCCCCACCCCCCCCCCCCCCCACCCCCCCCCCCCCCCACCCCCCCCCCCCCCCACCCCCCCCCCCCCCCACCCCCCCCCCCCCCCACCCCCCCCCCCCCCCACCCCCCCCCCCCCCCACCCCCCCCCCCCCCCACCCCCCCCCCCCCCCACCCCCCCCCCCCCCCACCCCCCCCCCCCCCCACCCCCCCCCCCCCCCACCCCCCCCCCCCCCCACCCCCCCCCCCCCCCACCCCCCCCCCCCCCCACCCCCCCCCCCCCCCACCCCCCCCCCCCCCCACCCCCCCCCCCCCCCACCCCCCCCCCCCCCCACCCCCCCCCCCCCCCACCCCCCCCCCCCCCCACCCCCCCCCCCCCCCACCCCCCCCCCCCCCCACCCCCCCCCCCCCCCACCCCCCCCCCCCCCCACCCCCCCCCCCCCCCACCCCCCCCCCCCCCCACCCCCCCCCCCCCCCACCCCCCCCCCCCCCCACCCCCCCCCCCCCCCACCCCCCCCCCCCCCCACCCCCCCCCCCCCCCACCCCCCCCCCCCCCCACCCCCCCCCCCCCCCACCCCCCCCCCCCCCCACCCCCCCCCCCCCCCACCCCCCCCCCCCCCCACCCCCCCCCCCCCCCACCCCCCCCCCCCCCCACCCCCCCCCCCCCCCACCCCCCCCCCCCCCCACCCCCCCCCCCCCCCACCCCCCCCCCCCCCCACCCCCCCCCCCCCCCACCCCCCCCCCCCCCCACCCCCCCCCCCCCCCACCCCCCCCCCCCCCCACCCCCCCCCCCCCCCACCCCCCCCCCCCCCCACCCCCCCCCCCCCCCACCCCCCCCCCCCCCCACCCCCCCCCCCCCCCACCCCCCCCCCCCCCCACCCCCCCCCCCCCCCACCCCCCCCCCCCCCCACCCCCCCCCCCCCCCACCCCCCCCCCCCCCCACCCCCCCCCCCCCCCACCCCCCCCCCCCCCCACCCCCCCCCCCCCCCACCCCCCCCCCCCCCCACCCCCCCCCCCCCCCACCCCCCCCCCCCCCCACCCCCCCCCCCCCCCACCCCCCCCCCCCCCCACCCCCCCCCCCCCCCACCCCCCCCCCCCCCCACCCCCCCCCCCCCCCACCCCCCCCCCCCCCCACCCCCCCCCCCCCCCACCCCCCCCCCCCCCCACCCCCCCCCCCCCCCACCCCCCCCCCCCCCCACCCCCCCCCCCCCCCACCCCCCCCCCCCCCCACCCCCCCCCCCCCCCACCCCCCCCCCCCCCCACCCCCCCCCCCCCCCACCCCCCCCCCCCCCCACCCCCCCCCCCCCCCACCCCCCCCCCCCCCCACCCCCCCCCCCCCCCACCCCCCCCCCCCCCCACCCCCCCCCCCCCCCACCCCCCCCCCCCCCCACCCCCCCCCCCCCCCACCCCCCCCCCCCCCCACCCCCCCCCCCCCCCACCCCCCCCCCCCCCCACCCCCCCCCCCCCCCACCCCCCCCCCCCCCCACCCCCCCCCCCCCCCACCCCCCCCCCCCCCCACCCCCCCCCCCCCCCACCCCCCCCCCCCCCCACCCCCCCCCCCCCCCACCCCCCCCCCCCCCCACCCCCCCCCCCCCCCACCCCCCCCCCCCCCCACCCCCCCCCCCCCCCACCCCCCCCCCCCCCCACCCCCCCCCCCCCCCACCCCCCCCCCCCCCCACCCCCCCCCCCCCCCACCCCCCCCCCCCCCCACCCCCCCCCCCCCCCACCCCCCCCCCCCCCCACCCCCCCCCCCCCCCACCCCCCCCCCCCCCCACCCCCCCCCCCCCCCACCCCCCCCCCCCCCCACCCCCCCCCCCCCCCACCCCCCCCCCCCCCCACCCCCCCCCCCCCCCACCCCCCCCCCCCCCCACCCCCCCCCCCCCCCACCCCCCCCCCCCCCCACCCCCCCCCCCCCCCACCCCCCCCCCCCCCCACCCCCCCCCCCCCCCACCCCCCCCCCCCCCCACCCCCCCCCCCCCCCACCCCCCCCCCCCCCCACCCCCCCCCCCCCCCACCCCCCCCCCCCCCCACCCCCCCCCCCCCCCACCCCCCCCCCCCCCCACCCCCCCCCCCCCCCACCCCCCCCCCCCCCCACCCCCCCCCCCCCCCACCCCCCCCCCCCCCCACCCCCCCCCCCCCCCACCCCCCCCCCCCCCCACCCCCCCCCCCCCCCACCCCCCCCCCCCCCCACCCCCCCCCCCCCCCACCCCCCCCCCCCCCCACCCCCCCCCCCCCCCACCCCCCCCCCCCCCCACCCCCCCCCCCCCCCACCCCCCCCCCCCCCCACCCCCCCCCCCCCCCACCCCCCCCCCCCCCCACCCCCCCCCCCCCCCACCCCCCCCCCCCCCCACCCCCCCCCCCCCCCACCCCCCCCCCCCCCCACCCCCCCCCCCCCCCACCCCCCCCCCCCCCCACCCCCCCCCCCCCCCACCCCCCCCCCCCCCCACCCCCCCCCCCCCCCACCCCCCCCCCCCCCCACCCCCCCCCCCCCCCACCCCCCCCCCCCCCCACCCCCCCCCCCCCCCACCCCCCCCCCCCCCCACCCCCCCCCCCCCCCACCCCCCCCCCCCCCCACCCCCCCCCCCCCCCACCCCCCCCCCCCCCCACCCCCCCCCCCCCCCACCCCCCCCCCCCCCCACCCCCCCCCCCCCCCACCCCCCCCCCCCCCCACCCCCCCCCCCCCCCACCCCCCCCCCCCCCCACCCCCCCCCCCCCCCACCCCCCCCCCCCCCCACCCCCCCCCCCCCCCACCCCCCCCCCCCCCCACCCCCCCCCCCCCCCACCCCCCCCCCCCCCCACCCCCCCCCCCCCCCACCCCCCCCCCCCCCCACCCCCCCCCCCCCCCACCCCCCCCCCCCCCCACCCCCCCCCCCCCCCACCCCCCCCCCCCCCCACCCCCCCCCCCCCCCACCCCCCCCCCCCCCCACCCCCCCCCCCCCCCACCCCCCCCCCCCCCCACCCCCCCCCCCCCCCACCCCCCCCCCCCCCCACCCCCCCCCCCCCCCACCCCCCCCCCCCCCCACCCCCCCCCCCCCCCACCCCCCCCCCCCCCCACCCCCCCCCCCCCCCACCCCCCCCCCCCCCCACCCCCCCCCCCCCCCACCCCCCCCCCCCCCCACCCCCCCCCCCCCCCACCCCCCCCCCCCCCCACCCCCCCCCCCCCCCACCCCCCCCCCCCCCCACCCCCCCCCCCCCCCACCCCCCCCCCCCCCCACCCCCCCCCCCCCCCACCCCCCCCCCCCCCCACCCCCCCCCCCCCCCACCCCCCCCCCCCCCCACCCCCCCCCCCCCCCACCCCCCCCCCCCCCCACCCCCCCCCCCCCCCACCCCCCCCCCCCCCCACCCCCCCCCCCCCCCACCCCCCCCCCCCCCCACCCCCCCCCCCCCCCACCCCCCCCCCCCCCCACCCCCCCCCCCCCCCACCCCCCCCCCCCCCCACCCCCCCCCCCCCCCACCCCCCCCCCCCCCCACCCCCCCCCCCCCCCACCCCCCCCCCCCCCCACCCCCCCCCCCCCCCACCCCCCCCCCCCCCCACCCCCCCCCCCCCCCACCCCCCCCCCCCCCCACCCCCCCCCCCCCCCACCCCCCCCCCCCCCCACCCCCCCCCCCCCCCACCCCCCCCCCCCCCCACCCCCCCCCCCCCCCACCCCCCCCCCCCCCCACCCCCCCCCCCCCCCACCCCCCCCCCCCCCCACCCCCCCCCCCCCCCACCCCCCCCCCCCCCCACCCCCCCCCCCCCCCACCCCCCCCCCCCCCCACCCCCCCCCCCCCCCACCCCCCCCCCCCCCCACCCCCCCCCCCCCCCACCCCCCCCCCCCCCCACCCCCCCCCCCCCCCACCCCCCCCCCCCCCCACCCCCCCCCCCCCCCACCCCCCCCCCCCCCCACCCCCCCCCCCCCCCACCCCCCCCCCCCCCCACCCCCCCCCCCCCCCACCCCCCCCCCCCCCCACCCCCCCCCCCCCCCACCCCCCCCCCCCCCCACCCCCCCCCCCCCCCACCCCCCCCCCCCCCCACCCCCCCCCCCCCCCACCCCCCCCCCCCCCCACCCCCCCCCCCCCCCACCCCCCCCCCCCCCCACCCCCCCCCCCCCCCACCCCCCCCCCCCCCCACCCCCCCCCCCCCCCACCCCCCCCCCCCCCCACCCCCCCCCCCCCCCACCCCCCCCCCCCCCCACCCCCCCCCCCCCCCACCCCCCCCCCCCCCCACCCCCCCCCCCCCCCACCCCCCCCCCCCCCCACCCCCCCCCCCCCCCACCCCCCCCCCCCCCCACCCCCCCCCCCCCCCACCCCCCCCCCCCCCCACCCCCCCCCCCCCCCACCCCCCCCCCCCCCCACCCCCCCCCCCCCCCACCCCCCCCCCCCCCCACCCCCCCCCCCCCCCACCCCCCCCCCCCCCCACCCCCCCCCCCCCCCACCCCCCCCCCCCCCCACCCCCCCCCCCCCCCACCCCCCCCCCCCCCCACCCCCCCCCCCCCCCACCCCCCCCCCCCCCCACCCCCCCCCCCCCCCACCCCCCCCCCCCCCCACCCCCCCCCCCCCCCACCCCCCCCCCCCCCCACCCCCCCCCCCCCCCACCCCCCCCCCCCCCCACCCCCCCCCCCCCCCACCCCCCCCCCCCCCCACCCCCCCCCCCCCCCACCCCCCCCCCCCCCCACCCCCCCCCCCCCCCACCCCCCCCCCCCCCCACCCCCCCCCCCCCCCACCCCCCCCCCCCCCCACCCCCCCCCCCCCCCACCCCCCCCCCCCCCCACCCCCCCCCCCCCCCACCCCCCCCCCCCCCCACCCCCCCCCCCCCCCACCCCCCCCCCCCCCCACCCCCCCCCCCCCCCACCCCCCCCCCCCCCCACCCCCCCCCCCCCCCACCCCCCCCCCCCCCCACCCCCCCCCCCCCCCACCCCCCCCCCCCCCCACCCCCCCCCCCCCCCACCCCCCCCCCCCCCCACCCCCCCCCCCCCCCACCCCCCCCCCCCCCCACCCCCCCCCCCCCCCACCCCCCCCCCCCCCCACCCCCCCCCCCCCCCACCCCCCCCCCCCCCCACCCCCCCCCCCCCCCACCCCCCCCCCCCCCCACCCCCCCCCCCCCCCACCCCCCCCCCCCCCCACCCCCCCCCCCCCCCACCCCCCCCCCCCCCCACCCCCCCCCCCCCCCACCCCCCCCCCCCCCCACCCCCCCCCCCCCCCACCCCCCCCCCCCCCCACCCCCCCCCCCCCCCACCCCCCCCCCCCCCCACCCCCCCCCCCCCCCACCCCCCCCCCCCCCCACCCCCCCCCCCCCCCACCCCCCCCCCCCCCCACCCCCCCCCCCCCCCACCCCCCCCCCCCCCCACCCCCCCCCCCCCCCACCCCCCCCCCCCCCCACCCCCCCCCCCCCCCACCCCCCCCCCCCCCCACCCCCCCCCCCCCCCACCCCCCCCCCCCCCCACCCCCCCCCCCCCCCACCCCCCCCCCCCCCCACCCCCCCCCCCCCCCACCCCCCCCCCCCCCCACCCCCCCCCCCCCCCACCCCCCCCCCCCCCCACCCCCCCCCCCCCCCACCCCCCCCCCCCCCCACCCCCCCCCCCCCCCACCCCCCCCCCCCCCCACCCCCCCCCCCCCCCACCCCCCCCCCCCCCCACCCCCCCCCCCCCCCACCCCCCCCCCCCCCCACCCCCCCCCCCCCCCACCCCCCCCCCCCCCCACCCCCCCCCCCCCCCACCCCCCCCCCCCCCCACCCCCCCCCCCCCCCACCCCCCCCCCCCCCCACCCCCCCCCCCCCCCACCCCCCCCCCCCCCCACCCCCCCCCCCCCCCACCCCCCCCCCCCCCCACCCCCCCCCCCCCCCACCCCCCCCCCCCCCCACCCCCCCCCCCCCCCACCCCCCCCCCCCCCCACCCCCCCCCCCCCCCACCCCCCCCCCCCCCCACCCCCCCCCCCCCCCACCCCCCCCCCCCCCCACCCCCCCCCCCCCCCACCCCCCCCCCCCCCCACCCCCCCCCCCCCCCACCCCCCCCCCCCCCCACCCCCCCCCCCCCCCACCCCCCCCCCCCCCCACCCCCCCCCCCCCCCACCCCCCCCCCCCCCCACCCCCCCCCCCCCCCACCCCCCCCCCCCCCCACCCCCCCCCCCCCCCACCCCCCCCCCCCCCCACCCCCCCCCCCCCCCACCCCCCCCCCCCCCCACCCCCCCCCCCCCCCACCCCCCCCCCCCCCCACCCCCCCCCCCCCCCACCCCCCCCCCCCCCCACCCCCCCCCCCCCCCACCCCCCCCCCCCCCCACCCCCCCCCCCCCCCACCCCCCCCCCCCCCCACCCCCCCCCCCCCCCACCCCCCCCCCCCCCCACCCCCCCCCCCCCCCACCCCCCCCCCCCCCCACCCCCCCCCCCCCCCACCCCCCCCCCCCCCCACCCCCCCCCCCCCCCACCCCCCCCCCCCCCCACCCCCCCCCCCCCCCACCCCCCCCCCCCCCCACCCCCCCCCCCCCCCACCCCCCCCCCCCCCCACCCCCCCCCCCCCCCACCCCCCCCCCCCCCCACCCCCCCCCCCCCCCACCCCCCCCCCCCCCCACCCCCCCCCCCCCCCACCCCCCCCCCCCCCCACCCCCCCCCCCCCCCACCCCCCCCCCCCCCCACCCCCCCCCCCCCCCACCCCCCCCCCCCCCCACCCCCCCCCCCCCCCACCCCCCCCCCCCCCCACCCCCCCCCCCCCCCACCCCCCCCCCCCCCCACCCCCCCCCCCCCCCACCCCCCCCCCCCCCCACCCCCCCCCCCCCCCACCCCCCCCCCCCCCCACCCCCCCCCCCCCCCACCCCCCCCCCCCCCCACCCCCCCCCCCCCCCACCCCCCCCCCCCCCCACCCCCCCCCCCCCCCACCCCCCCCCCCCCCCACCCCCCCCCCCCCCCACCCCCCCCCCCCCCCACCCCCCCCCCCCCCCACCCCCCCCCCCCCCCACCCCCCCCCCCCCCCACCCCCCCCCCCCCCCACCCCCCCCCCCCCCCACCCCCCCCCCCCCCCACCCCCCCCCCCCCCCACCCCCCCCCCCCCCCACCCCCCCCCCCCCCCACCCCCCCCCCCCCCCACCCCCCCCCCCCCCCACCCCCCCCCCCCCCCACCCCCCCCCCCCCCCACCCCCCCCCCCCCCCACCCCCCCCCCCCCCCACCCCCCCCCCCCCCCACCCCCCCCCCCCCCCACCCCCCCCCCCCCCCACCCCCCCCCCCCCCCACCCCCCCCCCCCCCCACCCCCCCCCCCCCCCACCCCCCCCCCCCCCCACCCCCCCCCCCCCCCACCCCCCCCCCCCCCCACCCCCCCCCCCCCCCACCCCCCCCCCCCCCCACCCCCCCCCCCCCCCACCCCCCCCCCCCCCCACCCCCCCCCCCCCCCACCCCCCCCCCCCCCCACCCCCCCCCCCCCCCACCCCCCCCCCCCCCCACCCCCCCCCCCCCCCACCCCCCCCCCCCCCCACCCCCCCCCCCCCCCACCCCCCCCCCCCCCCACCCCCCCCCCCCCCCACCCCCCCCCCCCCCCACCCCCCCCCCCCCCCACCCCCCCCCCCCCCCACCCCCCCCCCCCCCCACCCCCCCCCCCCCCCACCCCCCCCCCCCCCCACCCCCCCCCCCCCCCACCCCCCCCCCCCCCCACCCCCCCCCCCCCCCACCCCCCCCCCCCCCCACCCCCCCCCCCCCCCACCCCCCCCCCCCCCCACCCCCCCCCCCCCCCACCCCCCCCCCCCCCCACCCCCCCCCCCCCCCACCCCCCCCCCCCCCCACCCCCCCCCCCCCCCACCCCCCCCCCCCCCCACCCCCCCCCCCCCCCACCCCCCCCCCCCCCCACCCCCCCCCCCCCCCACCCCCCCCCCCCCCCACCCCCCCCCCCCCCCACCCCCCCCCCCCCCCACCCCCCCCCCCCCCCACCCCCCCCCCCCCCCACCCCCCCCCCCCCCCACCCCCCCCCCCCCCCACCCCCCCCCCCCCCCACCCCCCCCCCCCCCCACCCCCCCCCCCCCCCACCCCCCCCCCCCCCCACCCCCCCCCCCCCCCACCCCCCCCCCCCCCCACCCCCCCCCCCCCCCACCCCCCCCCCCCCCCACCCCCCCCCCCCCCCACCCCCCCCCCCCCCCACCCCCCCCCCCCCCCACCCCCCCCCCCCCCCACCCCCCCCCCCCCCCACCCCCCCCCCCCCCCACCCCCCCCCCCCCCCACCCCCCCCCCCCCCCACCCCCCCCCCCCCCCACCCCCCCCCCCCCCCACCCCCCCCCCCCCCCACCCCCCCCCCCCCCCACCCCCCCCCCCCCCCACCCCCCCCCCCCCCCACCCCCCCCCCCCCCCACCCCCCCCCCCCCCCACCCCCCCCCCCCCCCACCCCCCCCCCCCCCCACCCCCCCCCCCCCCCACCCCCCCCCCCCCCCACCCCCCCCCCCCCCCACCCCCCCCCCCCCCCACCCCCCCCCCCCCCCACCCCCCCCCCCCCCCACCCCCCCCCCCCCCCACCCCCCCCCCCCCCCACCCCCCCCCCCCCCCACCCCCCCCCCCCCCCACCCCCCCCCCCCCCCACCCCCCCCCCCCCCCACCCCCCCCCCCCCCCACCCCCCCCCCCCCCCACCCCCCCCCCCCCCCACCCCCCCCCCCCCCCACCCCCCCCCCCCCCCACCCCCCCCCCCCCCCACCCCCCCCCCCCCCCACCCCCCCCCCCCCCCACCCCCCCCCCCCCCCACCCCCCCCCCCCCCCACCCCCCCCCCCCCCCACCCCCCCCCCCCCCCACCCCCCCCCCCCCCCACCCCCCCCCCCCCCCACCCCCCCCCCCCCCCACCCCCCCCCCCCCCCACCCCCCCCCCCCCCCACCCCCCCCCCCCCCCACCCCCCCCCCCCCCCACCCCCCCCCCCCCCCACCCCCCCCCCCCCCCACCCCCCCCCCCCCCCACCCCCCCCCCCCCCCACCCCCCCCCCCCCCCACCCCCCCCCCCCCCCACCCCCCCCCCCCCCCACCCCCCCCCCCCCCCACCCCCCCCCCCCCCCACCCCCCCCCCCCCCCACCCCCCCCCCCCCCCACCCCCCCCCCCCCCCACCCCCCCCCCCCCCCACCCCCCCCCCCCCCCACCCCCCCCCCCCCCCACCCCCCCCCCCCCCCACCCCCCCCCCCCCCCACCCCCCCCCCCCCCCACCCCCCCCCCCCCCCACCCCCCCCCCCCCCCACCCCCCCCCCCCCCCACCCCCCCCCCCCCCCACCCCCCCCCCCCCCCACCCCCCCCCCCCCCCACCCCCCCCCCCCCCCACCCCCCCCCCCCCCCACCCCCCCCCCCCCCCACCCCCCCCCCCCCCCACCCCCCCCCCCCCCCACCCCCCCCCCCCCCCACCCCCCCCCCCCCCCACCCCCCCCCCCCCCCACCCCCCCCCCCCCCCACCCCCCCCCCCCCCCACCCCCCCCCCCCCCCACCCCCCCCCCCCCCCACCCCCCCCCCCCCCCACCCCCCCCCCCCCCCACCCCCCCCCCCCCCCACCCCCCCCCCCCCCCACCCCCCCCCCCCCCCACCCCCCCCCCCCCCCACCCCCCCCCCCCCCCACCCCCCCCCCCCCCCACCCCCCCCCCCCCCCACCCCCCCCCCCCCCCACCCCCCCCCCCCCCCACCCCCCCCCCCCCCCACCCCCCCCCCCCCCCACCCCCCCCCCCCCCCACCCCCCCCCCCCCCCACCCCCCCCCCCCCCCACCCCCCCCCCCCCCCACCCCCCCCCCCCCCCACCCCCCCCCCCCCCCACCCCCCCCCCCCCCCACCCCCCCCCCCCCCCACCCCCCCCCCCCCCCACCCCCCCCCCCCCCCACCCCCCCCCCCCCCCACCCCCCCCCCCCCCCACCCCCCCCCCCCCCCACCCCCCCCCCCCCCCACCCCCCCCCCCCCCCACCCCCCCCCCCCCCCACCCCCCCCCCCCCCCACCCCCCCCCCCCCCCACCCCCCCCCCCCCCCACCCCCCCCCCCCCCCACCCCCCCCCCCCCCCACCCCCCCCCCCCCCCACCCCCCCCCCCCCCCACCCCCCCCCCCCCCCACCCCCCCCCCCCCCCACCCCCCCCCCCCCCCACCCCCCCCCCCCCCCACCCCCCCCCCCCCCCACCCCCCCCCCCCCCCACCCCCCCCCCCCCCCACCCCCCCCCCCCCCCACCCCCCCCCCCCCCCACCCCCCCCCCCCCCCACCCCCCCCCCCCCCCACCCCCCCCCCCCCCCACCCCCCCCCCCCCCCACCCCCCCCCCCCCCCACCCCCCCCCCCCCCCACCCCCCCCCCCCCCCACCCCCCCCCCCCCCCACCCCCCCCCCCCCCCACCCCCCCCCCCCCCCACCCCCCCCCCCCCCCACCCCCCCCCCCCCCCACCCCCCCCCCCCCCCACCCCCCCCCCCCCCCACCCCCCCCCCCCCCCACCCCCCCCCCCCCCCACCCCCCCCCCCCCCCACCCCCCCCCCCCCCCACCCCCCCCCCCCCCCACCCCCCCCCCCCCCCACCCCCCCCCCCCCCCACCCCCCCCCCCCCCCACCCCCCCCCCCCCCCACCCCCCCCCCCCCCCACCCCCCCCCCCCCCCACCCCCCCCCCCCCCCACCCCCCCCCCCCCCCACCCCCCCCCCCCCCCACCCCCCCCCCCCCCCACCCCCCCCCCCCCCCACCCCCCCCCCCCCCCACCCCCCCCCCCCCCCACCCCCCCCCCCCCCCACCCCCCCCCCCCCCCACCCCCCCCCCCCCCCACCCCCCCCCCCCCCCACCCCCCCCCCCCCCCACCCCCCCCCCCCCCCACCCCCCCCCCCCCCCACCCCCCCCCCCCCCCACCCCCCCCCCCCCCCACCCCCCCCCCCCCCCACCCCCCCCCCCCCCCACCCCCCCCCCCCCCCACCCCCCCCCCCCCCCACCCCCCCCCCCCCCCACCCCCCCCCCCCCCCACCCCCCCCCCCCCCCACCCCCCCCCCCCCCCACCCCCCCCCCCCCCCACCCCCCCCCCCCCCCACCCCCCCCCCCCCCCACCCCCCCCCCCCCCCACCCCCCCCCCCCCCCACCCCCCCCCCCCCCCACCCCCCCCCCCCCCCACCCCCCCCCCCCCCCACCCCCCCCCCCCCCCACCCCCCCCCCCCCCCACCCCCCCCCCCCCCCACCCCCCCCCCCCCCCACCCCCCCCCCCCCCCACCCCCCCCCCCCCCCACCCCCCCCCCCCCCCACCCCCCCCCCCCCCCACCCCCCCCCCCCCCCACCCCCCCCCCCCCCCACCCCCCCCCCCCCCCACCCCCCCCCCCCCCCACCCCCCCCCCCCCCCACCCCCCCCCCCCCCCACCCCCCCCCCCCCCCACCCCCCCCCCCCCCCACCCCCCCCCCCCCCCACCCCCCCCCCCCCCCACCCCCCCCCCCCCCCACCCCCCCCCCCCCCCACCCCCCCCCCCCCCCACCCCCCCCCCCCCCCACCCCCCCCCCCCCCCACCCCCCCCCCCCCCCACCCCCCCCCCCCCCCACCCCCCCCCCCCCCCACCCCCCCCCCCCCCCACCCCCCCCCCCCCCCACCCCCCCCCCCCCCCACCCCCCCCCCCCCCCACCCCCCCCCCCCCCCACCCCCCCCCCCCCCCACCCCCCCCCCCCCCCACCCCCCCCCCCCCCCACCCCCCCCCCCCCCCACCCCCCCCCCCCCCCACCCCCCCCCCCCCCCACCCCCCCCCCCCCCCACCCCCCCCCCCCCCCACCCCCCCCCCCCCCCACCCCCCCCCCCCCCCACCCCCCCCCCCCCCCACCCCCCCCCCCCCCCACCCCCCCCCCCCCCCACCCCCCCCCCCCCCCACCCCCCCCCCCCCCCACCCCCCCCCCCCCCCACCCCCCCCCCCCCCCACCCCCCCCCCCCCCCACCCCCCCCCCCCCCCACCCCCCCCCCCCCCCACCCCCCCCCCCCCCCACCCCCCCCCCCCCCCACCCCCCCCCCCCCCCACCCCCCCCCCCCCCCACCCCCCCCCCCCCCCACCCCCCCCCCCCCCCACCCCCCCCCCCCCCCACCCCCCCCCCCCCCCACCCCCCCCCCCCCCCACCCCCCCCCCCCCCCACCCCCCCCCCCCCCCACCCCCCCCCCCCCCCACCCCCCCCCCCCCCCACCCCCCCCCCCCCCCACCCCCCCCCCCCCCCACCCCCCCCCCCCCCCACCCCCCCCCCCCCCCACCCCCCCCCCCCCCCACCCCCCCCCCCCCCCACCCCCCCCCCCCCCCACCCCCCCCCCCCCCCACCCCCCCCCCCCCCCACCCCCCCCCCCCCCCACCCCCCCCCCCCCCCACCCCCCCCCCCCCCCACCCCCCCCCCCCCCCACCCCCCCCCCCCCCCACCCCCCCCCCCCCCCACCCCCCCCCCCCCCCACCCCCCCCCCCCCCCACCCCCCCCCCCCCCCACCCCCCCCCCCCCCCACCCCCCCCCCCCCCCACCCCCCCCCCCCCCCACCCCCCCCCCCCCCCACCCCCCCCCCCCCCCACCCCCCCCCCCCCCCACCCCCCCCCCCCCCCACCCCCCCCCCCCCCCACCCCCCCCCCCCCCCACCCCCCCCCCCCCCCACCCCCCCCCCCCCCCACCCCCCCCCCCCCCCACCCCCCCCCCCCCCCACCCCCCCCCCCCCCCACCCCCCCCCCCCCCCACCCCCCCCCCCCCCCACCCCCCCCCCCCCCCACCCCCCCCCCCCCCCACCCCCCCCCCCCCCCACCCCCCCCCCCCCCCACCCCCCCCCCCCCCCACCCCCCCCCCCCCCCACCCCCCCCCCCCCCCACCCCCCCCCCCCCCCACCCCCCCCCCCCCCCACCCCCCCCCCCCCCCACCCCCCCCCCCCCCCACCCCCCCCCCCCCCCACCCCCCCCCCCCCCCACCCCCCCCCCCCCCCACCCCCCCCCCCCCCCACCCCCCCCCCCCCCCACCCCCCCCCCCCCCCACCCCCCCCCCCCCCCACCCCCCCCCCCCCCCACCCCCCCCCCCCCCCACCCCCCCCCCCCCCCACCCCCCCCCCCCCCCACCCCCCCCCCCCCCCACCCCCCCCCCCCCCCACCCCCCCCCCCCCCCACCCCCCCCCCCCCCCACCCCCCCCCCCCCCCACCCCCCCCCCCCCCCACCCCCCCCCCCCCCCACCCCCCCCCCCCCCCACCCCCCCCCCCCCCCACCCCCCCCCCCCCCCACCCCCCCCCCCCCCCACCCCCCCCCCCCCCCACCCCCCCCCCCCCCCACCCCCCCCCCCCCCCACCCCCCCCCCCCCCCACCCCCCCCCCCCCCCACCCCCCCCCCCCCCCACCCCCCCCCCCCCCCACCCCCCCCCCCCCCCACCCCCCCCCCCCCCCACCCCCCCCCCCCCCCACCCCCCCCCCCCCCCACCCCCCCCCCCCCCCACCCCCCCCCCCCCCCACCCCCCCCCCCCCCCACCCCCCCCCCCCCCCACCCCCCCCCCCCCCCACCCCCCCCCCCCCCCACCCCCCCCCCCCCCCACCCCCCCCCCCCCCCACCCCCCCCCCCCCCCACCCCCCCCCCCCCCCACCCCCCCCCCCCCCCACCCCCCCCCCCCCCCACCCCCCCCCCCCCCCACCCCCCCCCCCCCCCACCCCCCCCCCCCCCCACCCCCCCCCCCCCCCACCCCCCCCCCCCCCCACCCCCCCCCCCCCCCACCCCCCCCCCCCCCCACCCCCCCCCCCCCCCACCCCCCCCCCCCCCCACCCCCCCCCCCCCCCACCCCCCCCCCCCCCCACCCCCCCCCCCCCCCACCCCCCCCCCCCCCCACCCCCCCCCCCCCCCACCCCCCCCCCCCCCCACCCCCCCCCCCCCCCACCCCCCCCCCCCCCCACCCCCCCCCCCCCCCACCCCCCCCCCCCCCCACCCCCCCCCCCCCCCACCCCCCCCCCCCCCCACCCCCCCCCCCCCCCACCCCCCCCCCCCCCCACCCCCCCCCCCCCCCACCCCCCCCCCCCCCCACCCCCCCCCCCCCCCACCCCCCCCCCCCCCCACCCCCCCCCCCCCCCACCCCCCCCCCCCCCCACCCCCCCCCCCCCCCACCCCCCCCCCCCCCCACCCCCCCCCCCCCCCACCCCCCCCCCCCCCCACCCCCCCCCCCCCCCACCCCCCCCCCCCCCCACCCCCCCCCCCCCCCACCCCCCCCCCCCCCCACCCCCCCCCCCCCCCACCCCCCCCCCCCCCCACCCCCCCCCCCCCCCACCCCCCCCCCCCCCCACCCCCCCCCCCCCCCACCCCCCCCCCCCCCCACCCCCCCCCCCCCCCACCCCCCCCCCCCCCCACCCCCCCCCCCCCCCACCCCCCCCCCCCCCCACCCCCCCCCCCCCCCACCCCCCCCCCCCCCCACCCCCCCCCCCCCCCACCCCCCCCCCCCCCCACCCCCCCCCCCCCCCACCCCCCCCCCCCCCCACCCCCCCCCCCCCCCACCCCCCCCCCCCCCCACCCCCCCCCCCCCCCACCCCCCCCCCCCCCCACCCCCCCCCCCCCCCACCCCCCCCCCCCCCCACCCCCCCCCCCCCCCACCCCCCCCCCCCCCCACCCCCCCCCCCCCCCACCCCCCCCCCCCCCCACCCCCCCCCCCCCCCACCCCCCCCCCCCCCCACCCCCCCCCCCCCCCACCCCCCCCCCCCCCCACCCCCCCCCCCCCCCACCCCCCCCCCCCCCCACCCCCCCCCCCCCCCACCCCCCCCCCCCCCCACCCCCCCCCCCCCCCACCCCCCCCCCCCCCCACCCCCCCCCCCCCCCACCCCCCCCCCCCCCCACCCCCCCCCCCCCCCACCCCCCCCCCCCCCCACCCCCCCCCCCCCCCACCCCCCCCCCCCCCCACCCCCCCCCCCCCCCACCCCCCCCCCCCCCCACCCCCCCCCCCCCCCACCCCCCCCCCCCCCCACCCCCCCCCCCCCCCACCCCCCCCCCCCCCCACCCCCCCCCCCCCCCACCCCCCCCCCCCCCCACCCCCCCCCCCCCCCACCCCCCCCCCCCCCCACCCCCCCCCCCCCCCACCCCCCCCCCCCCCCACCCCCCCCCCCCCCCACCCCCCCCCCCCCCCACCCCCCCCCCCCCCCACCCCCCCCCCCCCCCACCCCCCCCCCCCCCCACCCCCCCCCCCCCCCACCCCCCCCCCCCCCCACCCCCCCCCCCCCCCACCCCCCCCCCCCCCCACCCCCCCCCCCCCCCACCCCCCCCCCCCCCCACCCCCCCCCCCCCCCACCCCCCCCCCCCCCCACCCCCCCCCCCCCCCACCCCCCCCCCCCCCCACCCCCCCCCCCCCCCACCCCCCCCCCCCCCCACCCCCCCCCCCCCCCACCCCCCCCCCCCCCCACCCCCCCCCCCCCCCACCCCCCCCCCCCCCCACCCCCCCCCCCCCCCACCCCCCCCCCCCCCCACCCCCCCCCCCCCCCACCCCCCCCCCCCCCCACCCCCCCCCCCCCCCACCCCCCCCCCCCCCCACCCCCCCCCCCCCCCACCCCCCCCCCCCCCCACCCCCCCCCCCCCCCACCCCCCCCCCCCCCCACCCCCCCCCCCCCCCACCCCCCCCCCCCCCCACCCCCCCCCCCCCCCACCCCCCCCCCCCCCCACCCCCCCCCCCCCCCACCCCCCCCCCCCCCCACCCCCCCCCCCCCCCACCCCCCCCCCCCCCCACCCCCCCCCCCCCCCACCCCCCCCCCCCCCCACCCCCCCCCCCCCCCACCCCCCCCCCCCCCCACCCCCCCCCCCCCCCACCCCCCCCCCCCCCCACCCCCCCCCCCCCCCACCCCCCCCCCCCCCCACCCCCCCCCCCCCCCACCCCCCCCCCCCCCCACCCCCCCCCCCCCCCACCCCCCCCCCCCCCCACCCCCCCCCCCCCCCACCCCCCCCCCCCCCCACCCCCCCCCCCCCCCACCCCCCCCCCCCCCCACCCCCCCCCCCCCCCACCCCCCCCCCCCCCCACCCCCCCCCCCCCCCACCCCCCCCCCCCCCCACCCCCCCCCCCCCCCACCCCCCCCCCCCCCCACCCCCCCCCCCCCCCACCCCCCCCCCCCCCCACCCCCCCCCCCCCCCACCCCCCCCCCCCCCCACCCCCCCCCCCCCCCACCCCCCCCCCCCCCCACCCCCCCCCCCCCCCACCCCCCCCCCCCCCCACCCCCCCCCCCCCCCCCCCCCCCCCCCCCCCACCCCCCCCCCTGCCCCCCCCCCCCCCCCCCCCCGCCCCCCATTCCACCCCCCCCCCCCCCCCCCGCCCTCCCCCCACCCCCCCCACCCCCCCCCCCCCCCGCCGTCCCCCCCCCCCCCCCCCCCCCCCACCGGACGCCCCCCCCCCCCCCCCCCCCCCCCCCCCCCCCCATACTCCCAAAGCCTTTTATTTCTGCGTCTATGGAATTCCTTACATTGTGGCAGGAATCCTAATTCATCTATATTCTTGTGCAGTGGACCTCTTGTCTTGCGATGGAGAGGTTGAATGTTACTGCGGAAGGTGCGGTAGCCCCCAAAGAGGGCTCCGACCTTTCCCTTCTGGATCTGGAGAAACCGGCAGGAGAACGGGCCTCGCTGGTGGCTCTTTCCCGTCCTCGTATCAGCACGAGTCTTCCTTTACTCCGTTGGAACGAGGGACGTGACGACGACAATGGGGACTTCCATGAGTCGTTTGGGGCGCTGTCCATGGATCGAGCGCCTGTGGATCGGATCTCTACCCGTTCTCGTGTGGATTACAAACCTCAGATGCAACCTGTCATGGAGGAGACGGGCTTGACCACCTTTCATGCGGCAACCCAGGAATCCATTGAACGATTCCTGGACTCGTATTTTGGTGATGCTCCCAAGGAACCACCGTGGCACAGCACTGGGGCTCGTCCAAAGGACACCGGGACTCAACCTGGAATTGGGAGGGGTATCCGTACCGCTTCCCAATCGGACCCCCCCCATCCCGGTCCGGCGACCGCACCTGAGGTGCCTCGGGGAGCCACCGGTGGCTACGGCGGCTACGGTGTCTCCGATGGCTCGCTTCCTGATGACGAAGAGTCTGAAGAAAGCCTGCATTCCCAGCCGGACCGGTTTCCTCTCCCATCGAGAGAAGACTGGGATGAGGAAGTGGGGCGACTTCGAGATGCCCAAGCGGCATGGAACCGTGAACGCCAGCTATGGGAGGAGGAACGGGCACAGTTGCAGCAAGAGCGCGAAAACCTGCAGAGGGACCGGGAACAGCAACGCAAAGAAGTCCAGCTCGAGTTGGACCGTGCCAAAGACGCGCTCCAACGACAATATGCCCAGAATCTGTCAGTCCATGATAAAGTCTTGGAACAGTCCAGACTGGATTTACAACGGCAACGCGAAAGCGTTCAGGCTCTGCGCACGCAAAGTGAAATCACTGAAGCCCTTAAACGGGACGAACTGGTTAAGTTAGAACGAGAAAAAGCTGCTTTGCATGCGCACCAAGATGCATTGGCTCGCAAGGAGAGGGAGCTGGCTGCGTTGGAGAGGGAACTAAGGAGGCAGCAGACCAGGGGGCCCCAAGTTGGAGCCTATGCTGTTACTGATCATGCCGGTGCCAGGGGGGCCACGTACCTGGGTCCCGCCACCCAAACGCCAGCGGCACCGCCAGCGCCCCCGATTCCGCCCCCCCCGTACAACAGCTGCCTGCCCAACCTGCTCAACCAGCGCAACCACCTCCCCAGCAGGCGCCAAGGGCCGTCGAACGGGGCTACTATCGGCCCCCGATACCAGCCCGTTTTGATGGGACCGCTTCCAAACTTCCCTACTTCATCTTGCAACTCAATGCCCACTTGGAAGACTATGATGATCTATACCGGTCTGAACGCGAAAAAATACGGGACATCGGCTCAGTCCTGGATGGGGCAGCAGCCGACTGGTTCGTGACTGTTTTGGATTTGCAGGATGAGGACTCTCGTACAGTGCCCGCATTCCTCCAAGCTTTAAGAGTGCGCTTTCAAGATCCAGGCGCCGAGAATGAAGCTATCCGCACCATCAAAACCATCCAGCAAGGCAACCGCCCGTTTGCAGAATTTGTCCGTGAATTTCGTGCGGCGGCTGCTCGACTTCCTCCTGAGTGGCCTGAACGCATGAAATGCGAATACTTCTCAGATGCGGTGGACAGCAAACTACGTGAAACGGTGTTTTTAATTCGGGTTCCTCGTACCATTGCAGATTGGATCCAGTTGGGGTCTCAGGTGGCGTCTCGTTTGGAATACGCTCGTCAAGGAGGCCGCCCACGCCCTAAAACCACTACTGTGTCCACCACATCAAGCCCAGCCGCTCCTACCAAAACCACCTCTGAACGCCGTCGCCGACTTGGATTGTGTCTTTACTGCGGAGGGCCAGGTCATCTAGCCGCCAACTGTCCCAAGAAGCAAAAACCAACCGCTCCAGCTCCGCGCACTCCGTCTGCCAAACCACCACGCAGGTCAGGGCCGCCTCCCACTGGCTCGTCTAAAGCGGTGACCGAAGGCGACCCAGAGGAGGGGGAAGCAGCTGTTTGCCTTTCTTCAGCCCCCATGGACATGGGCCCGACTCCTGACGCGGTGAGTGAAGGCAGCGCTCCCATTACTGTTCAAGCATTTCTGGCCAACCCCGCTAAACACACTCGCATTATAGCCTCGGCCCTTGTGGATTCCGGCTGCTCCCACTGCTTAATGCGGCCCCAGGTGGCAGAGGAGCTAGGTCTAGACCGAATTCCCCTGGCTAAGCCCATACCATTCACCCAAATGGACGGCAGCCCCCTCGGAAACGAAGGACCGGCCCAGTACAAAACACAGCCGGTTCTCCTCCGTTGCGCCGACCATTGGGAGAAAATTAGTTTCATTTTGGCGCCAGTGGCCAAACACTCCATAGTGTTGGGCATGCCTTGGTTATTGTTACATGAACCAAAATTCATTTGGAAAGAAAGGATCCTAGAATTCACTGACCCTCCCTGCGGTGAACACATGAATTGGGAAGAAAACCCAACGTCTCCTGACACACCCCCCTCTCTGGCTTCCTCAGTGATTGCTCCCGATTCTATTGGCATCCCACCTGCATATCAGGATCTAGCCAGAGTTTTTCAGGAGCAGGAATGCGATCAGTTGCCACCCCACAGAGACACTGACTGTAAAATTGTCATACAACCAGGGGCACAACTACCCAAGGGTAGAATCTACCGCATGAGTCCCAATGAGGAGAAGGAACTTCGTGCCTTCTTAGACAAGAACCTTGCTCGCGGGTTTATACGGCGGGCTACCAAACACACACACGCTGCTCCCGTTTTGTTTGTCAAAAAGAAAGATGGGTCTTTACGGCTTTGCACAGATTATCGAGGTCTCAATGCGGTCTCCCTGTCCAATAAATATCCTTTGCCTTTGATCAAGGACCTTTTAGATGCACTCGGCAAAGGACGCATTTTTACTAAATTGGACTTGAGAGAAGCTTACTACAGAGTCAGAATTGCTGAAGGTTATGAACACCTGACTGCGTTTAACACAAAGTTTGGACAGTTTGAATATTTAATAATGCCATTCGGGTTAAGTGGGGCCCCCGGAGCTTTCATGGCCCTTATCAACGAAGTTCTCCATGATTTACTGTACAAGGGAGTAGTTGTATACTTAGATGACGTTTTAATTTACTCGCAAACTATAGAAGAGCATGAAATATTGGTTCGAGAGGTATTGAAACGCTTGCTTGACAACTCTCTCTTTGCCAAGCTCTCCAAATGCTGTTTTCATCAGACCTCCATTGACTATTTGGGTTACCGGATCTCGCCCGAGGGCTTAAAAATGGATCCTGCTAAAATTGACGCAGTCCTCCAATGGCCTGCCCCCACCAACCGCAAAGAACTCCAGTCGTTCCTTGGTTTTGCTAATTTCTATCGTGATTTTATACCCCAATTTGCTGAACTGACTCTCCCTCTCACAGACCTCTTACGCACTAAGGGTAAAGATCCACTGTCCGCCAAGCCCGGGGCCCCCCTTTTCTGGTCTGAGGAATGTCAAACAGCCTTTCAACTATTAAAATCTGCGTTTACCACCGAACCTATCCTAAAGCACCCTGACCCGGATCTCCCGTTTGTGGTTCATGTGGACGCCTCGGACAAAGCACTTGGGGCAGCCCTGTTGCAGAAAAATAAAGATGGTAGGCTGGTTCCGTGTGCTTATTTGTCTAAAAAATTCTCTGGTGCCGAACTCAACTGGACTGTAGGGGACAAAGAGACTGCGGCCATCAAAGTAGCACTCTCCACTTGGCGCCACTGGCTGGAGGGGGCTAAGCACCCCTTTCAAGTTTGGTCGGATCATAAAAACCTGGCAGCTCTTTCCACCCCCCTCAAGATGTCCGCAAAACAACTTCGTTGGGCCGATTTCTTTTCTCGTTTCTCTTTTACAGTCCATTTTTTCCCTGGGAAAACCAACAAACTGGCTGACGCGCTCTCGTGCCTACCCGGGGAGGGGGGTGGAGCTGCCTTACGAGACATTCCACGCACTGTTCTTTCCCCCTCCCAGTTGGGGTTGGCTGTCACCCGATCTCAAACGTCCACTTCTCCTCCACCCCCCATTCCCAGTCTCGTCTCTCCTTTCCTGCGGGAACTGGAGGAGGCGGGGCTGCACGAGCCTCCAGCAGCCGAGGGAGACTCCCAATTGCGTTTGGAGAATGGAGTTTGGCGGAGGGGGGAATGTTGGTACGTGCCTCCCCCCCTCCGCAAGCAGGTTCTTGAAGCTTGCCACGATGCCCGTTCGGCTGGACATTTTGGCTTTTTGAAAACTCTGCATTTAGCCCGCCGGCAGTTCTGGTGGCGCGCAATGCGCAAAGACATTGAGGCATACATTAAAGGCTGCTCGGTTTGTGCAGAAGCCAAAACCATCCCGGGGAAGCCCCATGGACTATTGAAACCTCTCCCGGTAGCCTCCCGCCCTTGGGAAGTCATCTCCATGGATTTTATTACAGATTTGCCCGAAAGTCATGGCAACACGGTTTTATGGGTGGTGGTAGACTTATTCTCTAAGCAAGCCCATTTTATTCCATGTGCTTCCATCCCCTCCGCTCCCAAGTTGGCACGGCTGTTTATTCAACATGTTTACCGTCTCCATTCCGCCCCCGTTAAGGTGGTCTCCGACCGCGGCCCCCAATTCATCTCAAAGTTCTGGAAAGCGTTTTTGGGGTTGTTGGGGGCCGCCCCGGCCGTCGCCGCCCCCTACCACGTTCAAAGTGACGGCGAGACGGAGAGAACGAACAGAACCTTAGAGCAGTATTTACGTTGTTACACCAACTACCACCAAGACAATTGGTGCGAGCTTATTCCGTTTGCGGAGTACGCCTACAACAATGCGGTTCATAGTAGTACAAAGAAAACCCCCTTTGAAATTGTGTCTGGTCGCTCCTTTCCGCCGTTGCCACAACTACCCGCAGCAGCTTTGGACCCCCCAGAATTTCAACAATGGATTTCATCCCTAGCCGAGGGATGGAAGTCGGTCCAGACCGCTTTACAACAAGCAAAGGACTCACAAAAACTGCAAGCGGATAAACACCGCTCGGATTTTCCTCTGCGTGTGGGCTCCTGGGTGTACTTATCTACAAAAAATCTCAGAGACGTGCATAAATATTCCAAACTTGGCAAGAGATTTGTGGGACCTTTTCGGATTACTAAAGTGATTAATGATGTCACTGCCCGCTTAGATTTGCCTAACTCTCTTAGTAACATCCATCCTGTCTTCCATTCCAGCTTGCTCAAGGAGGCTCCCGCTTCCGATGCCTGGCACGACCCGCCGGAGAGGCCCCCACCGACTATTATTGATGGCCACAAGCACTACGAAATTGACGCTATCCTGGACTCTCGCTTTAATCGCAAACGCTTGCAATATTTAGTCTCGTGGGTGGGATATTCCTCTGGGTATAATCAATGGGTTTATTCCGAAAATATTGAAGCCCCCACCCTTATTTCTGCTTTCCACCGTGCCTTTCCGCATAAACCTGGGGGGAAGGGGTCTTCTTTAGGGGAGGCAGAGTGTAAAGGATTCAGTGGTGTTGATGGTGAAGTAACCTTGAGTGCATTCCACAGCCCGGGCGATGGGCCAGATGCATCGGCGGAGACTTTATCTTTGCGCGGGAGATGAAGACACCGTTCCCATGGGAAGCAGGAAGGGGGGATGGGGTGAATGGTGTTATAACCTGTGCTTCTGGCGGGAAGTGCCATTCCTGCCACTGCGTGTACTTGAGCTTTCTAAGATGTCTTAATAAATGGACTTTTACTCCCAAAGCCTTTTATTTCTGCGTCTATGGAATTCCTTACATTGGTCTTGCAAAATAGCAAAGGCAGCAGTTTCAGTAGCATCCAGTTACTGATTTCCTGAGCACAACCGCAAGAAAGATTTTCCCAGCTATGAATATTTCTCAACTGTGGTCTTGCAACAAGCATATCTTTATAATTTTTATATCAAGCACTCTTTGTGTTTTGCTAGTCAACCAATTACAAGTCCATGTAACAGTTGCATTGTCTAGTCCACGTCTTTCCAGCTTACTTGCAAGAATCTCATGAGGTACCTTGTCAAACTTACTAAAATCAAGGTATACTACTGTATGAGCCGGTGCAGTCGATCTGACCTTTCAGTAGCTTTATAGACCAGGTAAGGAGCAGACTACAGACTCCTCCAAATAACTTTTTTTTTAAATTCAGGAACAAAAGAAAGTCCTCTTAGATAATCAGGAGGGAGAAAATAATTCATAACAAAGCAAGCCTCTCAGCATACAGAGAATAAGAACAGGGGCCTCTCCTCCCCACCTTTCCCTGCCTTATCTGACTGTCCTCATTAACACACAGGTGACTCCAGTCATACCAGCTATTGCCATTAATCAAACCTCAGGTGTTTGCATTCTGATAAAGTAATCTTTGTTTTTACAAAGGAGCAGCAGTGGCGTAGGAGGTTAAGAGCTCATGTATCTAATCTGGAGGAACTGGGTTTGATTCCCAGCTCTGCCGCCTGAGCTGTGGAGGCTTATCTGGGGAACTCAGATTAGCCTGTACACTCCCACACACGCCAGCTGGGTGACCTTGGGCTAGTCACAGCTCTTCTGAGCTCTCTCAGCCCCACCCACCTCACAGGGTGTTTGTTGTGAGGGGGGAAGGGCAAGGAGATTGTAAGCCCCTTTGAGTCTCCTGCTGGAGAGAAAGGGGGGATATAAATCCAAACTCTTCTTCTCTTCTTCTTCTTCTTTACAGGCGATGTTTCAACTGGTAGTGTTCTTTAAGACCATAATGCAACATCTGTTCTATGCATCCAATCAGATACCATGAGAAGAAACTTTTTCAATCTAGAAGGGCATTTGAAACCTCAATACGTACAATGTTGGGGGCTTTCACCAACAAACTCTGCTGGCACTCACTGTGGTGCATACAAACATTTTGTGGCAATTAAAGATTTAGAGCTGCTCCTGGGGCTGAAAAAAAGGTTGCTGATTATTCCATGAAGGTAAGTGGGCTCAGTCCCATGTGTCACAAGCCAAAGAAATAAAAAAGATTCACTTGGGAATTTTGTGAAGGATATGACTTAGAAAGATACGCTTGTTCATCTGTAGATCCATAGCAGTTCACGAACAGTTGAATACAGCAACTAAATATCCCCTTTCTGCCTGGATATTGTAGCCTTTTCATACAGCTGTTTCCACCAGCCTCTGTCCTGATTTAACCTCCATGCACAGAAAAACTTTTCATGCAGTTCAACAAAGACTAGAAACCTTTGCAACAACAGCAGGATCTGCAGCTTATCCTGAGGTGAGTTGTGAAGTGTATGACCATTTATTTTTTGGCCATCTTGTGGTTTACATTACTGGAGCACCACAGTGTATGCAAGAGAAGGAGGAGAGATCAGGAGGGGAGAAGGCCAGCTGTTCCATAAGAGCTTCATATTGGTTTCTAGATATTTTCACATTTCAGGTTTAATGACACTAGTTTCGTAAATTCACAGCAAAGAATATTTGAGCTAGACTTGTTATATGTTGAGAGAGTTCTTCTGCCTCTTTTTCAGAATCCAATTGTTGTTTAGAATGCAATAGACATTCCTCATTTTAAAACATCCAGATACTATGTGTAGCATTCCCCCTCCCCCTTTTTTTGTAGTTTCCTGGTAAGGCTAAGTATCATCTCCTTTGAAGCAATCCTATACTTTAAAGGACAACAAGACTCATGAAAATAGGTTCTCTTTGGGTTTTTTTAAGGTTTCCAAAACCCAGCCAGGAAATTATGTCCTTAAATAGGGACCTCTTAGCCATCTCCCTTGTCCACTTGATCTATATATACATGTCTTTAGAAGCCCAGCAATAACTTTTTGCATCTTAAAACATTTGCACTAGCACTGTTTAAATGGTATAATTACATTGCAAAATGTTAAAATTTAAAGTGGAAGTCTTGTCCCTGGCGATTCTCACATATTATTATTATATTTTAAAAATCAGCTGTCAAAAGGGGAAATTTATGGTGGAGAATCTGCAAGGAGGAAGTGGTTTACGCACTTTTTCTTCCATATTAAAATGAGCAGTTCATGACACTTTTCTGGATTCATTCCCAACCCAGTGTTTGAACCAAAATGCAAATCAGTGGAATAAGAAATTTGAAGGGTCATCTTGGACAGGAGGGCTTAAATCATTCTTCTGCCTACTTAATTTCCTTTGAAGCTTTTCACAAGGCTTCCCGCAGCCACAGTTTTCACTGATGAGGGGAAAGGGCTCAGAGAAAGAGCTATGTTAGGAGCAGGCTTGAGGGCCTTTCTTCTGCTTAGCATTTCTCCCCTGCAACTTGGCCCCCATTTTGCATCTTATTGGCAAACAGGGAACTGGGAATTCCATGTTTGCCACTGAATGTCCAATTCTGTCCTTACAGGAATATCCACACATAACAAAGTGGTAGAATCCCCCCTTGGTGCCAGACTCTGCCTAGTAATACCAGATTTATAATTAAGGATAGATTGTCTCATTTTCATTTCACTTCCAAAGAAAGGATTTTCTGAGGAACAGGTTTCACATACTGTATCATTCACCCAGTTACAGCTCAATGTGTGAAAGCATGAAACTGCCACATTCAACTCATTTATTACATGGCAAAACCATCTTGAGATTTCAGCTCATCATCCCCCTTGGAAACTTTTCTAACACAAGTTGAGCCACATGGAAGGTATATATGGAAGGTATGTTAAAGCATGTAACTATTTCATAAAGAAAATCATGTGAATAAGCCTTCAGCTGATCCTTCATGATGAGTTATCACAGATCACTGTTTTTTATTATCTTAGACCAATATCTCTGCCTGAAAGCTGAACTAGAAGTGTTAAGAAGCAGAGACACAAATTTCTATATCTCTATTCATCCAGCAGATAGTCTTACAGTGCAGATAGACTTACAGTGCAATCCAGAACTGAGTCACTCCAGTCTAAGTCTATTGACTTCAATGAGTTTAGACTGGAGTAACTATGTTCTGGATTGCACAGTTACCATATGTAACAGATTAGTATCAACCCAGATGTCAGTTTGCAATGTTTTACCATGTAACCACTCCCTAAAAAGGGCTGGATATCAGTTATTTACCATCATGGCTCCACAAGAGGGGAACTAGGGGACAAAATTCCAGGGGCCCTGACCACCTTAGGGGAGCCCATGCAGCTGTGCAGTCTTGTGCCCCATTTTCAGGTATTGTTTGGGCTGGGGGCTGGGTGGTGTGAATAGGCTGCAACAGGAAAATGTTGTCTGTGGGGCCACAGTATTCTTGGCAACTCCACTTGTTGCTGACTGTTTCATCTCTACACCTTATACACACCATGAACTAAGTTGTAAAAAGTAGAGTCAAAGATCTCAGACTATGATAACAGAGGTAATCACAGAGGTTATCAAAGAAAGTACCATATATACTCGTGTATAAGTTGATCCGAATATAAGTTGAGGCACCTAATTTTACCACAAAAAACTGGGAAAATGTATTGACCCAAGTATAAATCTAGGGTGGGAAATACAGCAGCTACTGGTAAATTTCAAAAATAAAAATAGATACCAATAAAATTACATTAATTGAGGCATCAGTAGGTTAAATGTTTGGTTTGGCTCAGGGCAGTGCACAATATAGTAATTAACAATACATAATACAATAAGAGTAGCATAGTAAGTAACAGTACATAATACAATAGGAATTAAGTGAAATAACAATTTCAATTGCACAAGTCCCACACTGGACCAACTATTCATCAGGTTAACAACTACCAGCAAATTAACAACTTATCAACGTTAGATAACAACATCAAATAACAACATCAGGAACCACTGACATAATATTTCATACAACAGCAGTATAATAATAACACAATACAGAGCATAATAACATAACATTCCATGATGTCCTAGCACAATTAGCACGGCAACCTATATCCACAATAACATCATTCCATAGCAAATAACTCATAATCAACTAAGACTAAAACTAACAGGCTTGTAACTAACCTGATATAGCAAACAAAAAATGGATGGTGACTTCCTAATAATATCCGGGTCCAACAGCTTAACTACACTATCCTAACTACGCTACCCAAAAAATCTCATTTAATACATGCATATTAATCAATCCACTGTAACCTAATTTCCATTGTTATGACAGAAAATTCATAACTAAATAACTTTGCCACCGACCTCTCCATCCTGCAGCTTGTCCAGCTCACCCAGGTCAACCGGCTGTCACCTGCCGAGAGCCAGGGGCCAGCCGCTACTGAGACGACAACGCCCTCCACACAACACAGGAGACAAGTTTTCCGGTGGCGGCCAGGAGGTCCCTCCCTGGGCTTAGCAGGCCAGCTGCCACCGCGCCATGACCCCCGGCGCTGGCCAAGCCCCAGATCCCGACCCTGGTAGCATCAGAGGCCAGCCAGCCAATCTGGAGGTGGGGCGCTAAGCCAGAAAAGGAGCCACAGCCGGGGGAAAGGAGCACCCCAGAAACCTTTGGGAGGCTTTTTAAGGAGGGACGAGGTAGACGCACACAGGTCCGGGGAGAGGGAAGAAGCTGGGGGCCGTGGATTGTGAACGGGACGGGAAGGGAGGTGGTAGAGGAGAAGGTAGAGGAGAACAAAACAAAGGCAGAAAAAGCGGCTGAAAGGGGGAAGACAGAGAAGGTGGCAGAGGAGAGCAAAGCAGAGAAGGAGGCTGAGAAAGCGGCTGAAAGGGGAAGGTAGACTCGCGTATAAGTCAAGGGGACTTTTTCAGCACAAAAAATGTGCTGAAATAGTCGACTTATATGCGAGTAGTTTCTTGTTTTGCTTCTTAGTGTAAATATTTGGCTTAAGAATACATACAAATATCTGACCTCAATACGCCACTATTAAATTAATATGTATCTCACTCTGAATGCAGATGTAACAAACCACAGTTAGCAAAAAAGTGAATTAACTACAAACTGCAATTAAAATTTCCTTTCCATTCTTACTGCTGTTTGTTGAAAGATCTGTATTGGGACATCTCAACTAACAGGAATCCAACTGTATCTGCTGAAAGAAGTTTTACTTGAATTGGATTTATATCCCACCCTAACCCAGACAGTATTCTCTTTTGTTCTTTAAGGTGCTAATAGACTCAAATCTAGCTTTTCTATTGCAGACCAACATGGCTATCCTCTTAAAAGTAATCCAACTGTGGTTTATAACCCACATCTGAAATCATGACAGCAGTTTAAGTTTTGCCATTAATTATCATTTCTAGAAGATGCGAATCTCCGTCATAGATAACAGGAAAAGTATTTCATAGTCAATTAATCATTGTGTTGGTATCCATTCTGATAGCTCAGAATTTTCAAAATTTAAAATGCCAATCCTTCAAAAACCAATCTTTCTAAAATTATATTAATCTTACTCTATATAATTCACTAACCTGAAAATGGGCCTGACGTTGAATCATCACCCAATGGGCGCGCAGGAGACTGTTCTGAGCGCCCATTGGGTGATGGTTTATCCTTGTGCTCAAAAGAGAGCCAGTGGCCTCCCCTATCCCCAGATCAGGCGACAGCCACACAAAAGCCCTCCAGCTTTCCCCGCCACTCTCTCCCAACTCCCCACCCAGGGGCAAACCACCAGTGGCAGGGTACCACCCTGGCAAAAGCCCTCCTGCTTCCTGCATGCCCTCTTTCTAGCCTGCCAAAAGCCCTTCTGCTTTCAGCACACACTCTTCCTGGCTCAGCAAAAGCCCCCCTGTGTCCAAAATGCCCTCTCTCCACTCCTAGATCAAGCCTTGGCCAGTGGCACAAAGGCTCCAAACCCCCCTCCTCGCCTCCTCACAAAAGTCTTCCCGCTTCCCCTCCACACTTTCCCAACACCTGATCCAGGAACAGGCCACGCAGGCCATCTTCTCTGCTGCCCTAGACAAGGCTGTCCCACTTTCCCCCACCTGTTCTAAACACCTGACCAGGAGCAGCGCGCCATGGTGGGGCAAAATCAGCAGGCTGCCCTCCCTGCCAGTCCAGACAAAGTCCTCCCACTAATTCCTCCCATTTTTTCCAAACCCAGGAGCAGCCCATGCATGGTGGGTCAAAGGCAGAAGGCTGCCCTCCTATTGGCCCGTAGGTGGTTTGCTTAGTGAATTATACAGGGTAAGATGAATTAAAATGGCAGGTTCCATTAAGCCTTAAGATATCAGATCTCTAGAAGCTCCGGAAAGACTGATAAATGAATTATAGAAGTTGGGAACTCTTGTTTAGGAATATCATTTTAGCCCAGAATGAACGCTGAACCCCTGTGTAACCTTTCCAAGATTCACACAAACATGCACATGATGTACCTACAGTATGTCTCCATTCAGTCAGAAAGGCTGCAAAATGATAGACTGCCTGTGTCTCTTATTTTTAAATTTCATTTCTCTGTAGGGTGGAAGCTAGATATTTAGATGCATCAGGAGAACTGCACTGCACTGCTGGCCTTCATATTGCTGGCTTTTCCCACTCAGCCAGAGCTTGAGGTCTTACTTTTCCTGGGCATCAGCCTAGTTTATGCAATCATAACAACAGGTAATGTGCTCATTATGTTAGCTATCTGGGGGGACCGTCATCTGCATACTCCCATGTACTTCTTTCTGGGAACTTTATCTCTTGTTGAGCTCTGCTATACAGCAGTCGTAGTTCCACAGATGCTAATCACTTGCCTTCAAGAAAGGAAGTTCATCACTTTTATGAGATGCAGCACTCAGATGTTCTTTTTCATTGGCTTGGGTAGTGCTGACTGCTTCTTGCTGGCTGTCATGGCATATGACCGGTATGTGGCAATTTGCCAACCCTTGCTCTATACCCTCGTCATGACACAAAAGTTATGCATTCAGCTAGTGGCTGCCTCTTTGCTGATTGGTTTCCTGATTTCATTAATGTTGGTGGGGCTGGTCTTCCACCTCCCTTTCTGTGGTGGACATGGAATTGAACATTTCTTCTGTGATGTGCCACCCGTACTGCAGCTCACCACTAACAAGACCAGACTTGATGAGGTTGGGGTGTTCCTCAGTGGGATACTGGCCATTGCAGTGCCCTTCATATTGATCTGCACCTCTTACCTGTTCATCACTGTTACAGTGCTGCAGATTCACTCAGCTGATGGGCGTCAAAAGACCCTCTCCACGTGTACTTCACATTTATCTGTGGTAGCTCTGCAGTACGGCTGCTGCAGCTTCATGTATTTGCGCCCAAGTTCCAGCTTTTCTCCAAAGCAAGACCAGATTCTGTCAATGGTGTATACTTTGGGCACGCCACTACTCAACCCCATCATCTATACCCTGAGAAACAGAGAAGTGAAAGCAGCCCTGAGGAAAGTAATCGGCAATCATATCTTCCGAAGGAAATCTGTATGCCATTAACATTCATTTCTTGCATACTGAATGACAGAGGTTGACCTGACCTTTGTCATATTTCTGGGGCCACAGGACAGGAGCAAGATATGCTATTTCAACTGGCATAAGCATTTCTGGAAGTCAAGCTGGGTAATTTGGAGCAATTGAGCAGGGGGTTGGACTAGATGGCCTGCATAGCCCCTTCCAGCTCTATATTCTGTATGAAATACTTCTGTCTATGGGACCTTGGAGAGCTGCTGCCTGGCAATGTCAACAATGGGCTGAGTATAGTCTGATTCAGTATAAGGCAGTTCATGTGTCCATGTATTCAGTCTAGCTTCTACTTGCTATGCTGTGGGGGGGGGGGGGCGATTTTGGGGTCCAACGCAGCATACTGTTCCTTGCATAGCAAAGAGCAACTAAGGCAGGGGGCAGGATTCTGAGCACACAAAGTTGTGAAAGAGGAAGGATCAAATACCACTCCCTAATGCCTTTTTTCTTTTTTGGCCTTTTTTGTATTCCTTGGATACACTGCTGCAATTTGAAGTTTAAAAAACTGCAGCAGACATGTCTAGGCCTATCTACACTGGGACTAGGGCAAGACTGTACACAGAAAACACAGTCCTGTGGTTTTCCATAAAAAGAAAATATGAGGGAGCACTTGTTCCAGGGGAAAATTAACAGGTGGAGTGAGCATGATCAATCCCCCTGCACTCTGATTCTTCCTTCAAATACCCTTCACCACATAGTTTGAATTATTTTTTCCTCATATGGGCTCCAAAATCAGAAATAATCATGGCTGAAAGAATGGGAAGAGGATTTAATCCTTTTCCCATGCATCATGTTTATAATGTATTGGAAGGAGAGAAAAATGCCTGGGGGAACATTTCCAGGGGAAGTCCTGAAGACATAGAAGGGAATTAAGCACACTTCCTTCGCACTCACTGTTTTATCCCCTCCTGGTGCAACCCTGGCTCCCTTTACTTTGGCAAATGCAGGACAGGGAATGTACATGTGGTAGCAATCAGCAATGTGGAATTCCCATTACTCAGTAGCATCAGAAGTGTAACAAATTCCAAATTTGTGTCAACCGGATCAGGGATCTTTCCTTTGCCACTGATGGATTTATGATGGAACTGATGAGGGTTCATTCTTAAGTTCAAAGAACATAGATAGATAGATAGATAGATAGATAGATAGATAGATAGATAGATAGATAGATAGATAGATAGATAGATAGATAGATAGATAGATAGATAGATAGATAGATAGATAGATAGATAGATAGATAGATAGATAGATGGATGATGGATGATAGATAGATAGATAGATAGATAGATAGATAGATAGATAGATAGATAGATAGATAGATAGATAGATAGATAGATAGATAGATAGATAGATAGATAGATAGAACTGATATGCGTAACAAAATAATTTCATTACTCTCAGGAATCTAATGATCGGAAGTCTTTGTGGTGTCAGAGCATTGTATGAAATTACACACACACACAAATCAGGCTTGATAAATAGAATGAATAGAATAGAATGTTTTTGAGCCTTCATGTAGCTTTCTGTTGTACATAGGATGTGTGGTAATTTTTTCCTATCAGTAAAACTGTACTGTTATAGCTCAAGGAAGGTAGAAACTACCAGACAATGAAGGGGAAAGTGAACTACAGGTTTTCTTTTTGGATAAAAGTACACTGAAGAGGTTTGGCATTTAAGTGGTTATTTATAAATAAACATTGTGTGGAGAAATGCATTTTACTTTGGAGTTTTGGATTATACAAAACATGCACTTTTTGCTTCGAGAAGTCAGGTTGATCGCTCTCCAACCTCAGCCTGCAAAGACTTCCATGGCTGGAGGCAATAAAATGGTCAGCTTACACCTCCAGCTGGAAGTTGACAGCTAGCAAGGAAGAGAGATTTTGGAAGTTTAAGATGCTAGAAAGTATCTTCCTGGAGACTTCAGGAAAGACATCTTTGATGAGGAAGAGGCTGGGCAAACAGCAATAATAAAACCACTTGTCATTAGGAGGAAGGACCTTTGGCTGATTCATTAATACATGGACACATGACTGTGCCTTATACTGAATCACCGGCAAGCTTTATCTTGTATTTTTATTTCATCTCTTGGTTTTATATTCCAGGTGTTCCCTTCCTTTTTTGTATGTCTTTATACCTTAAATATGAATCTGTCTCTCCACTAGGCTTTAATATTGTAGATTCGTGGGGAGAAATCCACCAAGGTGTTTTAGTTAGTATTAAGTTTTTTATATTTTCCCAGACTCTCCTTATTCCTTTCCTTATATAATGGTTATCAAATTCTTTATTACTTTGATTTTATTGTGCCATATATAGGCATGCCATCCATATATTAATTCTATCCCTTCTAAGTTTAATAATCATCCAGTCCTTGAACCATGTCGTTGTTACTGCATAATAATATAATTTTAGGTTAGGTAGATCAAGTCCTCCTCTTTTTTTTTTGTCACACAGATTGTTATGATTTATTCTTGCTGTTTTGTTTTCCCATACAAATTTTAATATGTCTCTTCTCCATTGATTGAAACATGTATTTGAAATTATAATTGGTATAGATTGAAATAAGAACAACATTTGAGGAAGAACGTTCATTTTTATTGCAGCGATTCTTCTGCCTCTGCTCATGACATTTAGCTGTTCAGCAGGTGGAAGTAGGCTGGCTAAAGGGGGAAGAGTAATCAGCTTTCATGTCATTCTGGTTGTTGATGACAGCAGCAATCTCAGCATGCCCCCCCCCCCCTTGTCATGGAATGTTTTCCAGACTATCCTGACAAACCATCTTAGAACTTCACATCACAGACAGATGCATGTAGCAAATTATCACAGGTGAAAATGGTGTGTGTTCCAACTTGGGGAAAATAAGAAAAGGATTAAGAACTTCTAGATGAACATGGCAGTCTTTTTTTAAAACCTTGAGCTTCTTAGGTTGGCATGTCACAGGTTCAGAACTAGCATGAGAGAGCACTGTCCTGAAAAGACAAGTTGCTATAAAAATGTGGTTGTTGACAAATGTCGCTTGCTACTGCATTGTTTCAAACCAGTTTGGAATTAGATTTTTTTTTCAATGTTGCAGAATATGTTATTGAAGTGTGCTTTACCATGGAAGATGTTTTATTTCACCCTGGTTGATTTACCAAGATAAGAACTTTTGTTGTTACTATAGCACAAATAGATCCTACTCTAAACCCTTGCACAGGTAAAAAGGCATAGCTTATTCTTTTTCATTCCATCTCCTGGAATTCTCCAGTCTTGGATGTTTTCAAAATGCATGTGTTATGGACAGCTGAATACTGATGAGTTGTCCCAATCATGGACACTTGAGTGACAGGAGGTTCAAAAAGAACACACACACACACATATGAATTCTGCAGTTGGCAGAAGCTGGTAGTTACAGGTTGTTTATTATTTATATTTATTATTTTTATTTATACTTTACATTTATAACTCACCAATTTCCCCAAGGACTTGAGGCGGCTTTACACCTCAATAAAAAAATTACAATACAAAACAAAGCAATACAAAATACAAGATATAAATACTGAAACAGTTGAAACCAACAATTTCAAGATGGCGTAAAAATCCTAACAATATAATATAAGGGAGCAGGTGAGTGTGTCCTACCCCAGACGAGGATCAAGAAAATGATGTTAAATGAGGTGCCCGGCTGGCCCAACAGAAAAAGCCCAGTGGAATAACTCCAGATGTTATTGGGGAGTGCATTCCTCCAGGTCAGGGCCAGGGCCATAAAAGCCCTGGGCCATGTTGATGCCAGCCAAACATCCTTGGGGCCTGGGACCACTAACAAATTCCCCTCCGGTCTGCCTTTGAGGACAATAAGGGAAGAGGCAGTCAGAGTGAGAGAAACACAGTTGTACTGTGAATCCTGTGTGAGGGAAGTGTATTGAGTGCCCCCTGAAAGAAATAGTTCTGAAGAATAGAGGCTGATCCCTAAGCAGTTTTAAGGAAGAAAATTGGATAATGGTGTGTTTTGTTCCTGACTCCAACAGCATTAGAAATATTGTTTTAAGAAGCTTATGGCTGTTCTACTAAGCAGTGACTGCCACGTGTTCTCTATCTCATCCTATCTCAACAGTATCAATGCCTATCTGTGAAATGCATCAGCTACATACTGAATACAAAATAGCTACAGTTTATAAATATCCTGTTTTCTCATTCCTGTTGATGTGTTAATTGCCAAGTTTATTTTCTGAAACCTCCTTAATAACCTGAATTTACCATTTCTCCCAAAGAAAAATAAAACAGTTTTGAGTTTTTATTTTTTTGAGCCTCTCTTGTGCCATGTTCTTTCTTAGGCCTTTCTCACATCAGTTGTTTAAAATGTATCTTACTGACAAATACTATATTTTTCTTCTAATTGTGCATGTTTTTCCTCCATTTGGTTCCTTTCATTTTTCCTCCATTGTTTTCTTGAGCACTTTTACCATGATTTTTTCCCCAATCTGTTTTCTAGCCAACTTCCCTTGAGTACATGAGCATGTTGAAAATGTCTTTATTTCTCTACCTCACCAAATATCTGGCCTTTTTCTAACCCTGTGTGTGTTCTTTGGTCATCTACTTCACACCCCAAACTCTGCTTGGGTTACCTTCCTCCTTGAACAAAATGCTGGTCATGTTGAGCACACATGTCTCAGTGATGACCAATACACCTGCAAGTGGTTCTCTCATTTTTAAAACTATTACAGGTGAATGTGCACATATGGAGATAAACATTGTTATTCTATGTCTTTTACAAATAATGAACACCATCAAAAATCGGTCCAGAAAATCTCATATATGTTATGTTTAAACAAAACAAAGTACTACCAAAAAATAACTGGTCCATATCATTATTAAGTACTCACTCAGAATAGGGATTAAGTCGAAACATCCACCTAGCCTCTGCTTGTAACAATACTGCTTGTAACACTAGCCATTTTTAAAGTTTTCTTTTGAAATTTATACAGGATACAGAATCTTAGATCCCAAAAGATGTTAAACCAGGAGTGCTTCAATGCATTTATTACAGCTATTACAACAGTGTTCAAAAGGCATTTCAAATGCCGAAACATACCCATTCACATAATTTAAGAGGACATTGTGACAGTTTTCCATGTATGAGACACTTGGGGTGCCTAGGAGTGCAGTGCTAACATAGGAAGCCCATTCTTTGCATTGGCTAGTGTATCCACAAGAACTCAGAAAAACCTGTCTGGATATGCCCTCACCCATATCTGCCATGCAAATCATCTATCCCACACCCTTCCTGAAGGAATTAAGAGAGCACAATGACCCTGCCCTAGAGAGCATTCTTATCTCCAGCCCTGGACTATACACCCCTGCAGAAACAAAGGACTTGTTAATGTGTTTGGCCTGTGTGTTCCTGCCGAGTGTTGTATTAATTAACCCAATACTTCTTCCTCTGACTAATCTGTCTCCAACAACTATCACATTTACATAGTCATTGTTATAGAAACTGTAATTTCAACAGGTTTCTCCCACTTTCAGGCATTCCCAAGATTGGCCCATCAAGCTAATGCCTCAACACAACACTTAAGGTTTGCAGGACTCCTCTTTGTCCTGGGATATTAAGGGCTACTCTACATAACAGGGTCTCTTTTTCCATAAAGGAAGCCCTTTTTCCAGTAGCTATTGTTCAATATCTCCGGACATGTCTCTGTCTGCTGATTTTGTTCCATAACACATTGTTCGTTCTTCTACTAGAGCTAAGCACAGGCCAACCAGCTCTATTCATTTGACCATTCCGCTCCAAGATCAGGTGACTATAGCCCTTATTCCCCAGTTCCCTTCATCTATTTCAAATCTATCCACTGCTTATATCATAGAACTGTGTGTGTGTTCTGCTGCTTTGATCATTGTGTGCTTGTGTACCCCTATTATCCCTAAATAAACTTGTTAAACTTTATTTGCTCTCTTGCAGAATTTCTTGACAAAGCTGATCTCTATATACATAGGCAACCAAGATACTGAACTTGCCCAACCTTTTGCTAAGCTGAGAGTCTTGCTAATTCTCCATTCTAAAAGGGAGAGACTCCCGCCACTTCAGGTAACACTTGCTTAAGAAAGTAGGATGCTACACACCCTTCCCAGCAACATGGGAGATTATCCTGGAAATAAAGAATTATTATATGGATTCCCAGAAGAAAAATTAGTTTGGATATCTGAGCTATAGTTGTTTATCCCACTGCAACAGCTTGGTCTTAGCAATAACCCTGTATAAGGCACCCTTCACTTCTGTATTCCTCAAGCTGTAGATTATGGGGTTGAGCACAGGGGTAACTATTGCATAAAAGACAGACACTACCTTGTTGAGGTTGACTGATGATTCAATCTTAGTGCGGACATACATGAAGAAAAGTGTCCCATAGAAGACAGACACCACAGTGAGGTGGGCAGTACAGGTTGAAAAGGCACGGTGACGTCCTGCCAAAGAGTGAATTTTTAACACTGTCGAGATAATGTTGGCATATGACATTATTATGATAAAGGAGGAAACCAGAAGCACAGTCAGGGAGATCAAGAAGTCTACCAACTCTTTCTGAGAAATGTCAGTGCATGAGAGAACAAGGAGTGGGGAAGCATCACAGAAGAAATGGTTTATCACATTAGGGCCACAAAAAGTCAGCTGTGACAAGTAGTAAATAGGCAGTGCAGGGGTGAGGAACCCCACTAACCAAGAGCCACCAGTCAGCAACAGACAAGTGTTACGACTTACCATTGCTTGGTAACGCAATGGCACACAGATAGCCATATAGCGATCAAAGGCCATGGCAGCTAAAAGGAAGCACTCGGTACTGCCCAAGAAGGTGAAGAGGTAGAGCTGGGTCAAACATACAGAGTAAGAAATTGTCCTACCACTTGGAGATACAAAGCCAGCCAGCATTTTAGGCACAGTGAGAGTGGTGTAACAGATATCCAAGCATGAAAGCTGAATGAGAAAGAAATACATAGGTGTATGCAGGTGTTTTTCCATTGTCACAGCAAGGACCAGGATACCATTCTCCAACAGAGTCAGCAGATAAATGGCCAGGAAGAAGCAAAAAACAGGCAAATGTCCCTCATGAATGCCTGTGAAACCCACCATGACAAACTCTGTTACCAGGGTCCAGTTCTCAGGAGGAGGCAGCATCTAGAGAATGAACACGGGATTGCTAAAATATTTGCTCATGGACAGAACAGAAAAAGCATAGCAACCACTCAAATGTTCAAACTCTTATTTGTTATAAAAATTAGATATAATTTTGAATGAATAATGTACTTATTTCTACCAGACCCTTCCACTGGTTTTCTGAACCCACTTCCCACATACAAACACACACAAAAAGGGGCAGTTTGGGGCAGTTGCTCTCTCTCTCTCTCTCCCTCTCTCCCTCTCCCTCTCTCTCTCTCTCTCTCTCTCTCTCTGTAAGTTACCTCACAAGAGTATTGTGAGAATTAACTAGAGTAATTGCACATAAACACTTCTACTTAACCATGGGTTCCCCCAAAATAAATGCAAGCTCCATTTCTCAAAGTTTGGTTAAATATTATTAAAGGATTTGATTAATCCCTAAAATTTATAGTCTTGCAGTTAATAGACAACATACAAGTATGAGACTATTCTGACCTCAGGCCCTGGATTTTCTGGTCCTGAAAGTATTTATTTTCTGTGGTTCAGTTATGCCAAAAGTCTAGCGCTATTTTGTTTTGGCAATTAACACACTTGTGGGGAAATGAGATGAGCTAGGACTCACCCATCCACTTTATTTCATGGGCATACATCTGAGTTAATGACATCTTATTACAAATCCATTTATTCCACACTAAATTTTGTAAATCTTGTAAATTTTTCTTATATAGTTTCTTATATGGTTTCATGTGGATTTGGAGCTTCTTACCATAAGTACTCACTGACATCTTTTTGCAATGTCAGTGGTGGACCATAGAAATATCTAATGCTGTCAGTCGATTCACATATAAGTGAGCTTAGATGAGAGGCATGGTCCTCATCACATGGTCAAAATTAATCTGGATGGAGTAATGGCTGCTTGACTGCGCCAGCTGTAATGCTGTCTGAATTCACAATTTGCTCAGGAGATGTTATTTAGCTTTAGATCAGGGGTTCATGCAGCCCAGAGTGCTACCTCTTATAGCACTTCTGTTTCCAGTAAATTGATCTATCAGGCAGTAAGTCAACACAAAAGCCACACAATGTCAGAGCTCTGCTCTCCAAAGCAACAGTCAACTTGGAATCATTCTAGGTCAGTGATGAATGTCAACACCTTCCAATCAGACCAATTGCACACAGCAGAATGCCTGAGAATGGCTGCTTCTTAGTGCTTCAAAAGGAATTGCAAGCATCCACACAACTGACACAAATCATTATTTATAGGTTCCCCCTATCCAAAAGGGAGAAAATGTCTACATATATGAAGCACACATTTTATATCCCCCCCTCCTTATTGCTTATTGTGTACCTTCTCTTGTAGCCTTCTGAGATTCACAACCTTTGCACAGGCACCCATTCCCTTATGGTGCTCTCTGGACTTCACACTTTTGTGGATTTTACAAGGTGGGCTACAAAACTTTATGTCACAAGAAACCAGTTGGTCTTTGAGCTGCCCAAGATTGTTGTTTTTGTTGCAATGGACTAAACATGGCTACCCCTCAAGAATTTGTTCCTTTTTTATGCACATGGATGTCTGGATTGTTATGATTAATGTGCAGAAGGGCAGATAATCATCACCCCATTCTCAAAGAAGGGCTTTTGGGATCCTTTCCAACTGTCATTCTGGCATTACCTACTTTTCTGCTTTTCACAGTTTCTGCCCTAAAGAATCTGTCAGTGCAACTGAAGACAGACTTTTTTTCTACACTAAGAAGGCTTAACCTGTAGATTGTATCGCCAATCGGATCTTACTACAAATAAGTCCATAAAAGTATTCTGAAATTGTGATGCAGGTAAGAGCTTTCAGTGAAATGGGGCTATCAAGTTTTAAAACAAGTAATTTTGAAGATCAGGAACATATGCCACAAGTTGTTTTGAAAATACCTTCTGCACTGTCTGGGCATTTTCTCTGATTCATTATTAGATGTTGCCCATTCTTATGGCTACCACCCACCTTACTTCCATCCCATGAATGCTGACTTATATGGTTTCATGTGGAAGGTAACATTACCTGGTGAGTCATGTCAATGCAGTGGTTTATCAACCAGACCCAGCTGCTCTTCCTTGGTTGCAATCATATGCCAAGAGATCTGTGATAAGATGGAGAAAATAGTCCAGTCCAAATGGGGACAACTGCCAGGTGGAATGTTTTAATTCCCCCCACCCTCCAAAAAATATGGGCACAAAACATACATGGGGCCTTGGGAACAAAAACTAGGTTGAGATAGATCATGGACTTCATCCAGCTGATAATTTCAGCATGTTTCTTAGAATCAATTATCCCTCTGGGGCAACATTATTTACCATCCAATATGTACTTGCCCAGCTTTGCTTGACTTACTGTTCTTCCTGAATAGCGAAGAAGGGTGTTTGGGATTGTCTTCTTGGATGACATGGTTGCCTTTCAGTCAAATGCTTGGATGAATACAGATGATCAAGAACACATATGATATCCATGCCCTCTATAATGGCTTAGGTTATTTCACAAGTCTTCCCACTCCCCGCAAAGACACCAGGGAATGCAGTCTCTGATAGACAACAGAAACAGGGTAATGAGTGGCAAGGGAAAATCAGGGCTCACAGGTAAGTTAAGTGGATCTCTGTATATGCTGGGTTTTGGTAATTGTTAAAATTACATTTCAGAGGGAACTCAAAATATATCACCTTGGCCTGCAAACACTGCAGAGGGGATATTTGTTGGGTCAGTTCCCAGCATCTGAGTAGGGTAATAACATTGTACTGAATGTTCAAAGCCTTTCAGACAAATGAATTGGTTCACACAGGTGTGTACTGATTACTGTATATTTGATAATTTGCAAATGAATGTGTAAATTGACTATGTCCAAAGTGATATGAAAGTTTTCTGTCAGACTTTTCTTTCTGTATTTTCCCAGTTAAAATTAACATATTTCCCTTCAACAGTGTCAAAGCCCTTTGACAGCCATTAATTTAGTCTTTGCTGTGAGTAAAGAGTAAGTCATAGTTGCTTCAATTACATGAATTAACAGGAGGAAAGAATTCCAGAGGTCTCTGTGTGATATGGCCAGGACTGAGACAATACCCTGTTTCCCCGAATATAAGACATCCCCTAAAAATAGGACATAGTAGAGGTTTTGTTGAAGTGTGAAATATAAGGCATCCCCCGAAAGTAAGACATAGCAAAGTTTTTGTTTGGAAGCATGCCCGACGAACAGAACACAGAAAAATACGACATCCCCTGAAAATAAGACATAGCGCATCTTTGGGAGCAAAAATTAATATAAGACACTGTCTTATATTCGGGGAAACACGGTAGCTGTGTTGGGCTTAGCAACCAGAATCTTCAAATACAGTGATGTGAAACCAGTTTCTGTGTCATCTAACCATAGTAAAATTTAACTCACCTCTATATTTAATTCATTTAACTCATCTCTGCTTCTGTATTTTCACTGGTACTGGGGCATCTGTTTAATATGTTCTTTACTACATGGCCAGACACTACAATAAACAAATTTCTATAACATTATGTATGTATCCCCAAAACAATAGCTATGCAATACTTTTTGTTATGGACAATTAAATAACACAGCACAATTTGCATGTTTTTGAGTTCAACAGAATTCTTCATCAGACTATTAGTCTTGGGGGATTTTAACACATATGTGGATGTTGCTGCCTCCAAACAGACTTTGGACCTAGAGTCATCCATGGCAATGCTAGAACTCTCCCAGTTTGTATCAAGTCCAACGCACCAAACAGGTCACACCCTGGATTTAATTTTCATGATGGGGCTGGAGATGGGACTGGTTTCTACTATCCAACTACCATGGTGGGACCATTATGCCCTGAAGGCCCATCTGAGCATGGCAAAACTTCCCCATATAGGCAGATAGCAGACTTCTGCTCACCTGCACATCATCATGGATCCAACTGGTTTCCAGAATGCTCTGAAGAATCTGAAGCCTTCCATCAACTCGTTGGATGAGCTGATAGAGGACAAGCATAGCTGGCTCTCTGAAACCATTGATGAGATTGTTCCTCGATGCCCTCTCCATTCCTACACCAAACTAGCTTTCTGGTATACTGAGAAAATAAGGAGGAAAAAGCAGGAACTGAGATGGCTAGAGTGAATTTGGTGGGAAACTCATGATGAAGTGGTAAGAACATCTTATAGGACCCTTAGGAAAGCCTATGAGATGGTGGTGGAGACTGTGAAGACAGATGACTTCACAGTTAACATTGCAACTGTTAGCTCCCCCATGCAACTGTTTGTTCAAAAATTGATCATTGATGGCTCTGTCAGAGGAGCCCCAAATTAGTAGAAATTGGACCATTAGCAGTCAGCTTTTTTGCAGACAAAATCTGATCATTTCACCAGGACTTCCCCATCAACTTAAATGTAGTAAGTGAAATAGAGGCCCCTTGGCCATCTTAAGGTTCTATGCCGGACCAATTATTCAACCAACTCTCCCTGGAAGACGTTAACAGAATCCTGAAGGCTGTGAAGCCTACGACATGCCTCTTGGACCTGTGCCCATCCTGGCTGGTGAAAGTCAGTGAGGATGTGGTACAGGCTCCCTTTGGGAACATTATCAACTTATCCCTTAGTACCAGGACCTTTCCTGAGGATCTGAAAGAGGCTGTGGTAAGACCACTCTTAAAGAAAACATATCTGGGGCCCATGGATCCTTCCAACTAGGAACTCTTGATTCCTTAATTCCTTTGGTAAACCATTGGATGGCTTTCATTTTTTGTTCCTCCTTCCCAGAATGCAATGGGTTCATTGTGGGCTGCTGCACTGTTATTTAAAAATGATAACCAGCGTAATGATTAGAATTTCAGACTAGGATCTGGGAGATCCTACTTTTTAATGAAAATTTGCTAGGTGATTGTGGGCCAGTCTCACACTCTCAGCCTAACCTATCTCTCTGGGTTGTTGTGAGGATAAGATGGAGAAGAGAATGTAAAGTGCTGTGGCTCCCCATTAGGGAATGCGACACTTCCCCTTACCTTCTTCAGCTCTTCAGGCAGGAAAACCATTCACTGACCTGGCTTGTCAGATTTTTCCTGCCTTTATCCTTCAGGGACTGAGGTGCTTCAAAAATGGTAGTGTTTGGTATAATAAAAGCTCTTTTCCTCAGCCCTGTAACTGACCCAGAAGGTGAAGGAGGTCCATTGACTTAACCCTTTTCTAGGCAAACCCTTTTGTAAGGCACACAAAATAAATATGGAGGCAGATTTTAAACTTAAACAGAATAAAAAGTTTATTAATAGAGGATAAGAATAACTTGGAGATAAGGAATGGATGAGGCAAATAAGGCAGGATAAATATATACACTAGAGCTTGGCATGGATATTTCGTATTTAGTTCTATAAGCACAGACCAAATAATACTTATTCAGTTTCAGTTCTCAGTTACAGTTCAGCTTAGATGTTATACAGGTGTTTCTTAGATAGTACAGTTCCTTAAATTTAAGGTGTTCTGGCTAATGGCTTGTTCACACACAGGGTTCTAACAGACTTGGTAAATATACTCATTACCCTCACCGTTAGAAAACAAACCCCTCAATCAAAACATAAAACACTTTACTGAGGAAACACAAAGCAAAACCCAATACCTCAGACTAACTAGTACACTGGAATTCTTCCCTCATTAAAAAGATATTCCTCACTGGTTTATGTATCTATGGTCCTTTAACTTGACCTCTCAGTCTGTGTCAGAAGTGTAGCTGGGCCATACTGCACCTGGTGCACACTCTGTGTGTTTGAGGGGGGCCCCACACACACACACACTTGTACCTTAGTTCAGCCTGAAAGTGCAGGCTGAAAAAAGTGTCCTGTTCACTTGAGGCTGAAAATGGCCTGGTGGGAACTACACTTCCCAGGAGACCTTGGGTCTTGCAAGATTTTCTGGGAAGTGTAGTTCCCACCAGGCCGTTTTCAGTCTCAAGTGAACAGGCTGCTTTTCCAGCCTGCACTTTCAGGCTGAACTAAGGTAACTGTGGGGGGATGGTGTGGGGGGCGATTTTCCACCCCTCCCCCTGGTAACTCCGCCTCTGGTCTGTGTATAATTGCTTTCACACACAGAGATCGCAGGGCTATCACTAGTAGAGCAAGTCAAATTTCAACAAACTGACTGCCACTCCTCTCCTCAGAGATGTTATGCTTTAAAACTCAGTTCAGGCATGATAGCTCTTAATACCAGGAACTCTAAAGTCAATAAGCCTATCAAAATGTTCTGTCTGGGAGTTAACCTCCTCCCCCTCTGCATCATCTAGCCATTATTAGGCCAATCAGAACACAGGATGCCACAACCAATTGGGTAGTTTTTCTGTTCCAAGGCTTTTATGCCACACTCTGAATGTAAACAATACTTTGATTGACAGATCTACACTTTAAAAATTAACATTTCTTCTGCAGTCTGTCACAGGGAGAAAGGTAGGGTATAACTGGCGTGAATAGATAAATAGTCACAAACAGCCTATTAATGGGAAAGGAATATCCTGTTACGAAATCTACAGTTGAAGTCATGTATTGGTATGTTTCTTATATTACTTCAGATTGTATTTTACTGAAACTGTACTCCTTTGCATTAAAATTACACTCCACAATCGTTGAAAACAAAGGCCCTTTGAGTTCTTACTATTCACAGTATGGCTGTGTTCTTCACAGTAGGGTTTCCCCTCTGTTTTCCATTTTTATTTGATTACCCCTGGTGTGAAGTGTCACTAACTGAGCCAATGTGATGCACCATTTTGCCTGCCCACCATTGTCTTGCTTGTTTCCTTCCAACCGCTTTTTGGCACTTTTTTGTTTCCTGTCTTTGATTTAGCATTAATTCATTGGATTTAAGAGGGCCCATTGCTCTAGTGATAGATCTACTCTACCACTATTCTTTTTTTCCTTTTTTAAATAGCACTTCAGATTGCTGTGCAATGTAAAGGTGCAACTGGTGAAGTACTGCCTGCCCACAACTTCCCTACTTCCATTCCCTGCTACCTTTTTTTTTTGCTTATTTGTTTTCTGACATTTTCCAGTGTTAGTTTCTTGTTTTCTGCACAGTCCTTAACTCTCATTTTGAAATAGGGACCCGTGAGGATTATCATACAAAAAAAAAAATTTAAAAAAGTTCTCTTCAGGATTGACGGGTGTCGAAATGATGAAACTAGGGCAGAGGGGGAGTGAGAAAACCTGAAAAGAGAGTAACACATGGCCATCTCCTCTGCTTTCCCTGCACAGGCAAGGAAAAAGTCACATTTTCCTCACTTTTGGAAACCACGGGATCTTCCTATCTATAGCGCTGTGAGTTTGGGAACAAGGAAATTGTGTGCACAATTGAGAATCTGATTGAAGGTTTATGTATGCTTGACCTGAAGAGACTAAATGTATGCAAAAGGCCAAAAAGTTCTTTAAAAAATATCTTGGCTTAGGAAAAAAATTCATCAGCCGTAATTCCCTCTGTTAAGTACATATTGAGGTTCCTGTCACTGCAGTAAGGAGTGTCTTTTCTCTGTGCTTCAGACACTTGTTCTTTACTCTCTTGAGGATTTTCTCCAAGGCTTTTTTAACATCTTTGTTCCTCAGAGTATAAATGACAGGATTCAGCATTGGTGTAATGACAGCATAGAAAACAGATACTACCTTGTCCATATCAGGAGACTGGTCCGAGTGTGGGCAGATATACATGAAGATCACTGTTCCATAGAAGATAGTGACTAGCACCAAGTGGCTAGCACATGTAGAAAAGGCCTTGTGCCTTCCAGAAGCTGATGGGATTTGGCAGATGGTAGAAACTATTAGGCCATAAGAGGTCACAGTCAGGAGGAGAGATACAAGTACAACCAGTGCAGAAACAAGAAAGACCATCATGTCAGCCATGAAGGTATTGCTGGTTGCCAGCTAATTAGGGGACCTGTGTCACAAAAGAAATGATTGATGTGGTTGCTACTGTTGAAGGACAGCTGGGAGATGAAGGCCATGGGAAAGAAGGGTGTCAGGAAGCCACTCAACCAAGAACCCAAGGCTAAGTAAGTACAGGAATGGCTATCCATAAGTACTATATACTGCAGCGGATGACAGATGGCCAGATATCTGTCATAGGCCATTGTAGTTAAAAGGAAGAATTCTGTAGTTCCAAAAAAGAAGAAATACATCTGGGTGATGCAAGTCCAGAAGGAGATAGCATGAGAACCAGTAACAAAGATCTTCAGTAGCTGGGGCACCGTGACCGAGACATAGCACATCTCTAGCAAGGAGAAATTGCTCAAGAAGAAGTACATAGGGGTGTGAAGACCCACATCCAGATTTGAGATTCCAATTATTAAGGCATTGCCAAAGAAGGTGAAAAGGTAGGCAGTCAAGAAAATGATGAATAAAAGGAACCAGAATTGCTGTAGTTCAGGGAATCCCAACAGGATGAATTCAGGAACTGAAGTATAATTCAGCATGTTCTTGGCACTCATGTACAATCAGCATTAGAGACAGGGAAGGAAACAAGAAATAAAGAGTCAGGGGAATTAAAGACAGATGGACACCAGAAATGGTTAAAGGACAGAACTTATAATTCTAATAATCACAATGAGGACAAGAACATGAACATTCAAGGGCGGCAAACCTCTGAATGCCAGTACCAGTCCCCTTCACACAATCATTTGTACATAAATCAACTGATGCTGACTTTTCAGCTATTTTGGTTTTGTGAATTCCTCAGTATACGACTAAATCAGGGGTTGGTAACCTTTACCACCCAAAGAGCCATTTGGACCCGTTTTCCACGGCCCCGAAGATCTACTGAGCCAGAGAGGCGGCTCCACCTGGAGCCTCTGGTTTGCCCCTCCACTCACCTTTTCTTCCAGAGCTGGAAGGCAGAGGCACAGGGCAAGGAAACCCCCTTTGCCTGACACCTGCTCCGTGGGGCAGAGGGGGGATGGCGGCTGTGGGGATGGCAGAGGGGTGATGACGGCTGCTCTGGAGGGACACGCCCACGCTACCCTCCGACCTCCAGGGGTCGGAGGGCAGCATGGGCGTATCCCTCCAGTCCTCCAGAGCAGCACTGGAAGGAGAGGTGAGTGGAGGGAACACGAAAAGCGGCGCCCTCACCTACGGAGACGCCTCCAGTTTGGCCCTTCCACTCAGCCTTTTCTTCCAGTGCTGCTCTGGAGGGACACACCCATGCTACCCTCCAACCTCCAGGCCACGCGGAGCCACAGTATAAGACTGAAAGCCGCAGGTTGCAGACCCCTGGACTAAATACATTTCACCATTGTCTGGAAGAATCCAAAAAAAATGGTTGACCTGGGCTACCACGGTCCATGTATCAGATGCAGCTTGATCATTCATAATATTTTTAAAAATTATTACGTAATGATTATGCAAAGCTGCTCCAAATCACAGGTTAATTCAACCGTTAAAGCAAATAAACACCCATTTCTCATTGTACTACCCAAATTATTCTTTTCATAGCCTGGATACAGGATTTTAAGTTATAAGTTTCCACAGCTAATCAGAAGACACATATAATATTGTAGGGAGTTGTAAAAAATGTTTTTAACTGTTCAGAGACTAAAGAAACAGAGTTGTACTTGGTGAATCAACAGAATTACAGACTGCAAGGCAAATGTGAACATCCCCACATGGGGGGGGGGGGCTCAGCACACCTACCCAGAGCAGTGCAGGCAAGCTACCAGGAATTGGACTGGAGGGGAGAGAGAAAGAGATAGTTGGGGCAGGGACAGAATGAGTGCTGGGGTGGGCAAGAAAGAGAAAGAGAGAGCTAGGGTAGATGGACAGAAAGGAAGAGAAGAGAGAGTGTACAAACAAACAGGTTTGCTTGTTTTAAATGCAATTGGTGTTCTACAAAGTAAACGCTGTCTATTCCTGCATTAAAATCTAGTTTTAAAATCTTCTCACCATTAAAATCTAGTTCTGCTGTTCTGCTGTTCAAAGCTGCTGTCTATTCAATTCTGTTCAAGCTGCTGTCTATTCAAAAAGTTCTCAAATCAGTTTTCTTCATTTTACTCGTCAGACTTATTTCAAGGAATTCTCCAGACATACAGGCAGGATATTCCATATGATATATGTAATGTGATTTTTACCCGCATTTTGCTGTGTTTTCCTGAGTCAAAGAAGAAATCTAAACGGGGTACATAGAATTCTGCACTGGAGAAAACCGAAATTTGTCCATTAAACATAAATACAATATTCTGCTCTTGAAATAAATTAGGTACAGTTTTCCAGTCATTAAATGTACTAATCATATGTGGAAAAGGAGCCTTTAATAATACATTTAAATAATTTTGCTTGAATAAGAAGGGGTCCCCAATTTTCATGAACTGTGAAATTATTTTTATTATTTTATTACTTTTAATATTTGTTTAGGTTGTGAGTATCTTCCTAGAAGATGCATTCACTCCTTAATAGAAAGTAGAATGCCTCTAATAAGATGTTGCAGTTTAGCCCTTTATCACTGTGACAAAATCAAGGATACTATCATATCTTCCTAGAAAAGGCTTTCTATCAGACCACTTTTTCCTAGCACAAACACAAAGAAGATCTCCTCTTCCCCTGCTTCCCTCCCGTAAACCTGGATTCCTCCTGGAGCATCACTGCTGCCCATAAGCTGTGGTTCGCCTTTTGCAGGCAGACTGATGGGACCTGTCCGATCTCGTTTTAGCATTCTGTACATCTTTCATTTATATGATGCTTAATCAATCTCTCACTCCATGTTCATTTGGGAGTCCCATCTGCTTTGCTCTTTATCTTATATCTTGAAAGACACTGCCACTTTAAATTTCAATCATCCAGACTACCAACCTCAAAATAGCATAAATGTTGTTTCTGCCTTCTTTGTAATCTTCATTCCTTTCATTCTTTCTATCATTTAAAAGTCTAAAACTGGAGGAAAATTACAGAGTAACAATTAATCCCTAATTGTTGGAAGACAGTTGGAAAAAATATTTATCAAATATCTTCTGCAAGGAATACAGGCTAGCATGTTATATGATGGGTAGTGTGATGTAGTATTCAAACCCCCATTTAGTCACAAAGATATTGAAAAAAATCAGTTTCTGTCAGCCTAACTTACTTTACAGAATTATTGTGAAGATTAAAGGAAATTTGGATACCATAGATCTGTACACTGTTGTACACTTCTTGGAGGGAAAGTGAGATAGAAATATGAAAAATCTTTAGAATGCAGATAGTAATTGGTAGAGGATATTTTTCTGAGAAGGTCAAGATAATGAGAAACCTTGCAACACCCCCTAACTCGTGGTTCAAAGTATGTGGTGAGGAGGAACTGGACAACCCCTTGATGCTGGGGATCATGTTGGATACCCTGAAACCAGGACTGTTGCTGTTTATACAACAGTGGGGAAACTTGCCTAAATAAGAAGTTCAGGGATGGGAGTTTCCCAGGCCTGGAGTTAGAATGGGATCTCCAGTTGGGCCTTTATTTCATCATTATTTCTGTAGCTGCCCTGGTCTGGATGGCCAAGGCTAGCCTGATCTCATCAAATCTCAGCTGCTATGAAAGATCAGCCCTCGTAAATGGTTGGATGAGCATCAGCCAAAGAATACTAGGGCCGTTCTGCAGAGGAAAGCAATGGCCTTTTCCGCACAGCAGAAATATAACATCTTGAGGATGTTATAAAAAGCATTTTGGGAAGAAGTTTGCACAGCTCTCTCTCCCAAAATGTATTCAGGATGTTTTAGTTCTCTCAACCCGGGTTTTTAAAAAATTGCTAAACTAGCTATCTTTTTTTCTGGAAGACAGGTTGCAGATGTCTCCTGGTTTGCTCCAGGAGAATAGGGTGCTGCGGGGTGACATGTCACCTCCTGCCTCCAAGCTTTTACTTTCATTTTCACTGCAGTTGCACCCACCATCATCTGCCATGTTCAGAAGCCTCCCACTTCTGCCATTTAGTCAAGTTTTCCTCTGCTTGCAGGTCATTTGTGTGCAATTTCACTGTAAAAACTACATGAATAAAATTTGTTTTGTTCAGTAATCCCTAATACGCACATGTTTTGCTCTTTTCCCCTTTCTTTGGTTGTTATTGTTTTGATGACAGGGAGGTTTGCGATGCTATGACACAACCAGAATCTGGTAATATAAAAGTAACATTTGAGTCATCATAGCTTTGCATGTCCTTTTTACAATGAATTCGCGTGTGGATGAGCTGCAAGCAGAGGAAACCTCCAACGAAAATCTTTACCAAACGCCAGGTGGGATGGAGAATCACAAGAGGAAGAAAATTGTGGGTGCAACTATGAAACTGACAAGAGCTCCATCAGGCATTAGGCAGGAAAAGAACCATTTTGGTTGGAAACATTTTTTTGTCAGCACAGAGTGAACACAAAAAGCCAAAACAGATATTTATAAAATGTCTGTGTAACCTCAGCTTGTGGGTTCTGTGGGGCAGTACTTGGAAGGAGTTGCAAAGAACCAAATTTAAACAAAACAGTTTACTTCTCTTTACAAATAACATTAAACATCAACATTTAACATTTCTATATCTAAGGTCCCTCAGCTCTGTACTTTCAAGTCCCTATATTTACATCTCTACGGATATTGCTAAGTCCAATTCTTTCTTGTTGGTGGTTGGTTTTGAAGACTTCAGAGGTTTGGTGAACGGGACTCAAGATGATGAAGGCACCCTGCAACTCTCACCATTACATACACAAAAACCCTGAAACAATAAATTCTAACATTTAAAATATAGCAAAAAAAATAAACTCCCTTCCCACTAGTTCCCCACAACATTGCAGTTACCTTAAACAAGGTGTTAAGGGCTTAATAAAATCAATCAAGGTCCCAGCCTGGTAGCCTTGCTTCCTCCAACCTCATGAGTTCTGCAGCATTCTGCTTCTTTTCAGACTCCACCCCTTTCTGGGTCATCCCATTCTGACACAGGGGTTACATCTGCAGAATGTTTTATTTCTGCTATGTGGAAATGGCCAATAACAAACCACCTCTGAATGTCTGTTGCCTTGAAAACTGCATTGGGTAGCTGCAAATTAGCTGCAACTTGATGACACTATACACACTGCAAGTCCACACATGAAAACATTTTTGCTGTAAAGTCTAGTGCAAGAAAATCATTATGTTTATGTGGTGATCACAAAAAAAAGCTGGAATAAGATATGAGAAAATACCTTAAGAACATACCAGGGACAGTCCTCCAGATAGTGTGATGTTGCTATTGCAGAAGCAAATCACTGATCCTTTTGATGCACCGCATTTGTATAGTTTGCTCCAGCTCACAGATGAACAAGTCATTCAAATGCATTTAAGATGTCATATTACTCATCAGGAGCTTTTGGAAGCAGGAGGGGATTCTGCTTACAAACCATGCCAGACCTGACTTTTCTAAGAACCAAATCCACATTGGGATGTCTTCTGATCAGTTCAGTTTTGCTATTCCAACTTGCCCATGATAAGCAACAGTCCTATATATTACTATAAGTGAGAGTGGAACACACATTCATATCTTTGGCTATCTCAAGAGGCAATTAGGAGAAGACAGTTGGAGTGGTATTAAAGTTCTGATGGGAAGTACTGTGAACCTATAATTGATTAACTTCCACTGAAGACCTCAGAGACTTATTGTTTGTTAGTGATAGATCCAATTATTTCTTGAACATCTCTTGCCAATTATCTCTTGATGAGCTAAGTGGAATACAGGCTGGTTCTACACTGCATCAATTCACTACTTAAGAACGTGATCTGTGGAAATCAGTATCTTTTTGTTCCATAAAGCACTCCAGAAGCCTTTCAAATCCTTCCGCCATAGGTTCGCCACCACTGGACTAGATAGATCGGCATCAGAGCTCTTATGGCCTTGAGATACGTTTGCAGATGTGTGTTGACTCCTTAACTTTTTCAATTTTAAGTGGCGTCTATCTGCAGTATGGCATACCCAATAAATTATGTATTAACTTATGTGGAAATAACCTCCCCCCCCAGATGGGTGGGTCATGACCAGATGAGGGGCCTCCTTCCCCCTTCCTACCCTTTCCCCCAGGCTGGCTGGGCCTCAACCAGATGACAGGCCACTTCCCTCTAACCCTTCCCTACTCTTTCCCCCTACCCCTTTGACTAGGAACAAGCAAGCTGCTAGGAAGAAGCATGCCCCGACCTTTTATAATGAGGCACCCCCTAGTCTCCTCAGCGAGAAAGACAGAGGGTGTGCCTCTGTCACACACAAGCATCTGCCAACTGCCTGTGCCCTCTAACAGAACAGCTCTGACTGAACAACTTTTTATTGTCTGAACAAAAAGTTTAGTAAAATGGACAGGATGTTTATTCATATTTCTGTTTTAGTTTTCCCACATATATCTTTTTCCTAAGAAGTCATCTAAATAGTCTTTAGCTGCTCTTCCAGGGCACTTGTCTGTTAGGCAGGCCAGTTATCTCTGAAAGAAAACTAAAACAACCTGTTGTCTTTCTGTCATGAACTAAATAAAGAAATGGCACCCGAGGCTTGTAAAGTTGAAACCAAAAATTTAAAGATTTTATTTACAGGAACAATTTTAAAACAGCTAAACTAGCAAAGGATTCACAAGAAAAAATATATAGGTACAAAGGAAGCTCGTTTTAGAGAGGCTAATATGTATAAGATTTTGTTTAGTAACTTTTTCAGTTGATACAAATTACAGACAAATTACAGATTATCTTTGTGCAGTCCTGATGATATGGTCACTTTGACACTAGACAAAATAAATCTGTTATGGAGTTCTGTTTGACTATCTAGCCCTTTTTCTAAAAATCTTGCTTTTCCCCTCAGGTAAGTACTACATACACACAATTCTTTGGACACTAACACTAAGACAAACTCTCCCTTACAGTGTCTCTCTCATATGATACTTTTCACAGAAGGATGGCCACACTCCTTGAGGAAGCTACAATCCTTTCTATATAACTCCCCTTCTCTCATAAGTGTCACTGCTTCATACATGAGTGGGGTTCTCCTCAGAGAAAAAAATAACCCAGGCCACCAGGGTGATTAATCAGTATTACTGTGTTATGGTTAACTCCAGTAACTCTGGCACAGATTCCTTTACTGAACTCTGCCCTTCCTGGCATTTAATTCAGAGAAGCACAGCCTACTCTGAACTGGTCCTCCACTTCCAGAGAACAGAGCTACCATTCACTCTCACTCTCCCAACAGAACACTTCTAATAATTTTAATAAGTTTAATAATTTTTTGGAAAAGCAAAATAAACTTACACATATAAATGGTCAAGCACATACACAGAGAAAGTTTTAAGAAGCCTAGGATTTACAAAGTGAGGAAAGATAGATTTGGAATACAGTAGGTCATTGAAGAAGGGTGAGAGCTCCCTGTCCAGAAGAGGATAATGTCCAAGAATGCAGCATCTAGTCAGGTTGAATTCCAAAAAGAGGGGGTAGAGCAGTGCTGGGCACAATGCACTGAATCAGAATTTAGTCCAGAGAACACTGAGTCCACAGTGCAATTGAACCAGTGGCAGTTCAGACACACTGGGCAGGGGACAGCTATTTGGGCGGGCTAGATATAAGAAATTTTGATCATTCAGAGATGCTAAGAGAACCACAGGGGAGAGATCCTGTTCTTGGGAGAGAACAATGTGGTGGACAATGGCTTGATAAAGCCAGCTCTTGGTTAGATTTAGATTGGAATTGACGAAATTACAATTCTGGGGTATTCCAATTCAAAGTAAGGTAGAGTGGTTCCCAGTAGCAGGGCAGGAAGAGAAGATTAAGCAAGGTAAGACTGGAATGCAGGAAAACTGATTGCATCAGGTTGGCTGGCATTAGCATATCTTTTGTAAGCTTGAGGACAGGTATGTCATTTCCAGGACTGTGGCTATTGTAATTCAAATAGCAATATTTTAGACTACAGGAAAGGTGTAGCTGGCTGTTATGTAAGTTACTGTGGCAAAGCAGAACTTGCCCAGGCAGAGCCCTTCTGTTGGCATCAAAGTCCAGACTCAGGATATGGAATCCATCTTAGCCTGTAGTCCCCATAGCACATTTAGAGGGAGTGGGTAGGGCGCTGTCCTAGGAACAGGTTCCCCCAGGGGTGTATCTAGGGGAAACTGCACCTAGGGGCAAGCAGTGAACTTGCACCCACTCACCCCCATAGCTTTTTGTCATCGTCGTCCCCCTCTGCTTTTTTTGCAAAGGTGCCTTACCTAACTCAGCTCAGCTGCCACAACTTCTCATAAGGGGGGAGAGGTGGGAGGCTAGTGGCAGCAGAGGTGGGCTGCAGGCAGGAGATGGAGGTGTCAGTCAGGCGCTGGAGTCTAGAGGACTCAGGTGCAGCACCAGGAAGAGGAACCAGGACACAGTCAGGGCATTGCAGAAGATCAAGGCCAAGAGGCCAGAGACAGCCAAGCCCAGCAGCAGCAGCACTAGCCTGGCAGAAGTGGTGCCCCCCCAACTGCCCCACCACGCCCACCCCAGGGAGGCAAAAAGGCAGACTGTGGCAGCGAAGGAGGAGTGGTTGGGCAGGACCTCCTCCCTCCCACCAGCCTGGCCTGGTGCGGCCAGATCCTCCACCACTTCCTTTTTTGTTGAGCCTTCCGTTTGTGCGGGGGATGGGGGAAGGTGTTTTAATCTTCCCACCCAACGCGGCCAAACAGGAAGGCTGGTCTTTGCTGCCTGCGGCCTGGGGGATGTGAAAAAAGTGGCCAGAAGCAGACAAGTGGCAGGCTGGTGGCAGCATGGGAGAAGGATTGGAGTGGCCCAGTGATACCCTCCATGTGACACGTGGAAGTGGTGCCTGGGTCATCTGGCCCTCCCTGGATCTGCTATTGGGTCCCCCTCTTCTATCACAGGTGACAGCTGACCCAGTTTAGCAGCTAATATCTGATGAGAACCAGCTAGTCAGGGTTTCTTTATGCAAATATAAATGACCAAGGACCTTCTAAAAAGCTCTGTTGACACATAAAAGACCTTTTGTTTCCAGAACCCGAAAATGTACAACATACTTTCCACACCAGTGGCTCAAGAACAAGATATCCCTCTTTCAAATATGTGAAATAGTCAGTACAATACATGCTTCATAAAATAAATGAAATACACAGATTTTGCTGGAAAAGCCAGAATATGAGGAGCATTGCATGACATTGTTGCAGTCAGTGCCAAGTAATAGTAGATAACTTTGGCTGCTAAAGAAAGATTTTATGATTCAGTTTCTTTTTCAGGGCTTTTTTCACCTCCTCATTCCTCAGACTGTAGATGGCGGGGTTCAGCATGGGGATCACCATGGTGTAGAACACAGACACTATTTTGTCTTGCTCCACTGCCTCAAGCCCTCCAGGCTGACCGTACATAAAGGTCAGTGTCCCAAAGTACAGAACAACAGTCATCAGGTGTGAAGCACAGGTTGAAAAGGTCTTTCGTCTGCTTGCAGCTGACTGTAACCCCAAGATGGTGAAAAGAATACAAATGTAGGAGATGAGAACAATAAATGCATTCAGTACCACAACGAAAGCAGAAAAGACAAAGAGTACTGTCTTGGAAACATAGTTGTCTGAACAGGAGAGGCGCAGCAAAGGAGGAATGTCACAGAAATAAGAGGTGATTTCATTGGGGCCACAGAAAGACAGTCTGAATGTGCCGCTCGTATGGACAACTGAAATCCCAATCCCCACCAGGTAACAACCAAAGACAAGCCGGAGACAGATGTTTTTAGTCATGGTGGCTGAATAAAGGAGTGGATTACAGATAGCAACGAAGCGATCATAAGCCATGGCAGCTAAAAGGTAGCACTCAGTTGTGGCAAAGGTTGCAGCAAACCACATCTGAGTTGCACATGCTTTGTATGAAATCACCTTCCTACCCACGAAGAGATCATATAGAAATCTTGGAGTAACTCTGGAGGAGAAGCACAAGTCAACAAAGGACAGATTAGTAAGGAAAAAATACATTGGAGAATGTCGCAGGGAATCCGTCTGAATCAGCACAATCATACCCAGATTTCCTATTAGAGTCAGAAGGTAAATGAGCAGAAAGAGCAAGAACAAACTTAACCGTATTTCCAATCGATCTGAGAATCCTAAGAGAATGAATTCAGACACTTGTGTCCAATTTGCCTCCTGCATCCTTTCACAAGGTCCTGCATCCTACAGGAATAAGGTCTAAAGTCAGGATAAAATGCAGCACTATGGAAACAAGTATAAAATAATAATGAAAATTTGAAATGATGAGAAATCATGCATGTGAGAAATCAAGAGCAAATACCTATTTAATCATTTTAATTATAGCATCTGGGGAAAAAAATCCTCAGAAATATACAAGTGCATTATCGGATGACCCAAGTCTTTCCTTGCATATGGTAACTCCAAGGTCGATTTTATGATGTGTGCCTTCAGTTGCAGGGACAGAAGTCAATAGCAAGACAGCAGTGAGATTATGAACTAGTGCAGTCATTCAAAATTTGTGTTCATTGACCAACTGCTCCCATGCATGACCGAGATGCCTTTGTGGTTAATACCTTTCTAGATTGAACTGATTTCTAGCAAGTAACTGTTGATTCATGCTTAGATGGCATTACCCTTAATCTCAAATTTAGGAATTGAAAATTGGAATGCTTCTATAAAGACACTTACACTGAGTCTCATGATAACATGTACACATGGGTGACTTGGGCAGTAAGTCCAGCACCATGCCGATGCATTAAAGTAGGAGCAACCATGTGTCTGATACTTATTCATTCAGTTTCACTAGCATGGAACCTACTCAACAGTGCAATCCTTCACACACTTTCTTGTGCACAGTGCACAACACATATTTTATGGCATGCTTATTAGCAAGGACTTTAATAAAGTGGTCACTCAGAAATACAGGTGATATTGAATCTGTAAGTTAGTAATAGTGGCATTTTGGATAATTAGAAGGGATCACCTCCCACAAAGTCACCATTTGACAGGTTTGTACTCAAGTGACCCTGGCACTTACCACATTACACAATTAGGAGTGACAGCACTAACTTTGCATTTTGATCTATATTTACTTCATGTGCACTAGAGGAAATTTTTTGAGGGCTGAAACTGTGCAAAACTTTAGTTGAAAATATAAGAGGATGGAATAATACTGAATTCTCAATCAGTCAATAACCTGCTGAACTCTAATAGAAGAAGAATACTTTTCACAGTTCTCGAGGCTACAGTCTCAGCAGGAGATATCAACCTGGCACATCCCCGTGGATATTGTGGGGTTTATTTTAAGACTAACATGCTTATAAGATTGAAATTTATTAAAATTCATCCGATCACCCTTGATTATTGATAAGTTATGTATTTTGTAAGAATGTTCAGTGCACTCATTTAGTCAGAATGCCATGTAAATGTGTTAGGTAAAACCTTTATTTAATAGTAGTCTTACTGAAGAATTTATTTAAATACCCTTTCTAACTTCTGTTTACTAGTACATGTTTGGTAATGTGTGTTGTTGTTTGTTTCGTCCAGCCTTCTACCAGATCTAGTTCCAGGTCTTGTTTAGCTGGACCCTTTGGCAAAATCAAATTGTTGGTGAATTTCATGGTTTGGAGGCTGGAAGGGGTCATATAATACCTTGTCACTAAGCACAATAGTACTTTTGAGCAGCAGAACCCAAGAAAGTCCCATACTTAAATTAAAAAGCAACATTTTTTAAAACCTTAACATTATTAATAAATATTACATATTCTGTCACAATCAATTATGCACTAGAAACCTAACTACTAACATCTATATTCTAACTGGATTTCAGTCACTATACTTAACTGAAAAATGCAGTGGTTTTAATTGTTGATTAAAAACAAAACATTAGTGATGAAGAACATCTCATACCCTTACTGCAAACCACAGACTCTTCTTTCCCCAGCATTGTTTGGCTGTCAAGATTAGACATATGATTCAGCATGCAAAATTGTGTCTGGGTGCACAGCCTTACCTGCAGTTGGGCAGATGTTTGTTCATGCTAAGCTCTGTCTGCACAGACTTCTTTAAAGAAACATGGATGGTTAGAAAAAATCCCTTGATCCCTCCTATGACATGCAGCCCAGGAGGCCATGTAGTAATTATTATTGCAGTCTGTGTCAAAAGGGTATAGCCCTTTTGAACATTGTGTGTATTTCAGGTAGTCAGTGTATTTCTTACCCCAAAGAGAACCCTGTTTGTGCAATATCTGACTGTTCCTCAGGAGACCTTTCCTTGATGCCAGATTTGTAGTAAGTTTATTAGCCACATGTAGTAATTATTAGCCACATGAATCTTTTCTGTCTTTGCTTAGCATAACAAAAAAATTCTTGCCTCCAAAATAAATGACAATCAAACAGAGCAAGCCTATTCTTTTCCATACAACAATGAAGGGGAATAATCCGAAACAAATCAATTCTATTCCCTCTTATTCCACTCCTTCTTCTACCCCCTCCACAGCCCCCAAGGGAAGGATTTTGCTGTTACTGCTCAGGATGTCAAGCAGGTATATTCCCCAGGATATTTCAGGTTTGGTGCCTTGAATGCATCAGAAATGCTGGATGAAGCATGAATTGGAAGAGAGATTCACTTCTCATTCTTTCACCAGTCGCTCATTGGCCAGCTCAGCTGGGTGGTGATTGTCAGCTTGGATTCACAGCAATAATGGCAACAAAACTTACTCTGTAAAGTGGAGGGAGATTGAGGAGGAAGGATGAGGGAGATGAGAAAGAAGTGATAGGATATCCCCTGACATAACACTCAGTGAATAACTGATATTTGTGTCTTTGTGGTTTTTCAAGCTAGCATAAGAGTTGTTTTTCATTGGTTGGAAGCAATTACGTTTCTCTAAAGTAAAACAATTTCCTCTCAGATTATCCCACAGAGTTTGTTGCATGGACTTCTTTTTATGTTATTTTTCCATCACCAAACACCACTATCACACCAAGAGTTATGTGTGTCAGTTTCCCCAACCATTCAAAGACAGAAAAATAACAAGGGAAACTTCAAGTTTCCCTTGTTATTTTTCTGTCTTTGAATGGTTGGGGAAACTGACACACATAACTCTTCCTTTATATAAAAATCAGAAATATAGAGCACAAGAGAGGCTTACTGTAATAACTCAAAATAGTTTTATTTGGGAGGAAATGGAAAATCATATTAGTCAGGAGGTTTCAGAAAATAAACTTGGTTGGTAACAAAACAAGAAACCAAGGATGTTTATAAACTATAGATTTTTTTTAATCAAGTTGTATCTGATGGATTTCATAGACAAGTGTTGATCACCATGGCAAAGCAGAATCTAACCTCCATAATTCCAGAACTTTTTGAAGGGGCTCTTGCACCTGTTAGTGGTCAGACTACTCCCATGATTTTAAAGGGCAGATATGAGATAGTTATTTAATAGAGTTTCCCCTGTATTTATCTGTACAATGTGCACAGGTTAAATATGGCTTCAGAAGGGACCAATATGAAGTCCAAACAGAAGACCTTTGGCATCTACGGAGGGCTGACACAACACTTAACCTTGTAATTTCCCCCCACATCTTTAATCGAATGCAAGTTCTAAAACAATAGGACCCCTGCCAGATGCTACTAATCCAGACAGGGCTGATGTCATCTTTCCCCTCTGAAAATGTCCCTTGAACAGGGCTATTGCTAACATACCCCTGCAGCACCCATTCCTCAATGGAGAACATCATCAACATTTTGTCCCACACTGAAACTATTTCCAAGGGAATTGGATTCACACCCAGCTGCTTAATGTGTCTCTGGGAACACACATCAGACTCTAATAAGTACATAAACACAATGTTCTCATGAGGCACACTAGTCACCATTGCCTCAGGATATATTTCATCCTATACATTAGAAAGTAGACTGCACCCATGTATGCTGGTTTTTCCATACACCCAATGTTGCCTTTCTTTCTCTTCACATCAATATGTGTTGTTGTGCATTGCACTCTGCTTCTTGGTCTTCTAGACAGGTAGCAAATCATCCTGAACCAATTCCCCCTCTGTAGCCTCTGCTCCACTCTGTACTTTCTTAGGCTCTGTATGATTGCAGTGGTTTTGTTTGTTTGTGCTTTTTGTGATATTTTCCTCTTGTGATAAAACTCCCTTTCTTTAGTTAAAGTCCTCATTATTTCAGGTTCAAATTTCTAAAGAAGGAGCTTAGTATCAATTGGTGGAGAAACTTGCTGTTGCCTACCTTTTATTGAGCCGCCTTCTTGTCCCAAATTCCCCTAAATTAATTATTAGAAGGTAGACCACCTATTTGGGTGACAGTCCCAAAACTTCCTCTTGCAAACCCAAAGAGGTTTGATCTTCAGTCTCTTGGGCCCTTTCCGCATGGGCCAAAAACGCTGCCCTGGAGGCGGTAAAAACGCTGCCCCCAGGCCGCCGTTCACACAGGCGGCGCTGCTGCAACGCAGCAGCGCCGACCTGACTGCGCTTCCCCCCCCAGGGCGGCGTCAGGCCACCCTAAACAACAACCCTTTAAAGGGTTGTTGTTGGGGGGAAAGCGTCTTCCCGGCGGCGCGGTGCGAACCGCGCCGCCGGGAACACGCTGTCTCCCTGGCCCGTCCCACTCACCTTGTCCCCGTCGTCGCCTGCTGGCCGTCGAAGCCCCGCCCACGCTGTCCTCCAACCCCTGGAGGTCGGAGGGCAGCATGGGCGGGGCTTCGACGGCCAGCAGGCGACCGACGGGGACAAGGTGAGTGGGACGGGCCAGGGAGAAGAGGCGGCTCCGTGCGGAGCCGCCTGCCGTTTGCCGGCCTCTGCTGCAGCCGCCCGCATGCATGCATGCGAACGGCCTTTGCCTCCACGCCGGCGGAATTCTCGCCGGCGTGGAGGCGACAGGGAGGCCGTGCGGAAACGGCCTTGGTTAACTGTAACTTCCACTTCTGCTGCCCCAGGCACACTGTGGCCTAATAACTGCTCTCTTGGTCTCACCACTGGTTATGGTCTACTCTTGGATTCCATTCCTCACTACTCAAAACAACAAACCTGCACCAAACACCCCAGAACATAGTAACCTTCCGAATTGTCCAGAATTTCAGTGTTTTCAAATAAAATGTTATGTCCAGTTTTGCTTAGAACATGTTCTGCTACTGCATTTTTCAGTATGGTTAAGCCAACAGTGTATTAGACATAACATTTTATTTGAAAACACTGAAATTCTGGACAATTCGGAAGGTTACTATGTCAGACTGTACAAGGAGGCCATTGATATTCACAAACACCAATACAACTTCAACAAGAAAGAAGAGACTCTGAGAATGAACAAAGCTTGGCAACCAATACTTTAAAACACCAGAACCATAGGCCAAGGGCATGCTAAGTTAATAAACAATAGACTCCACCCAGACACATCACCTCAATTTTTAGGGTTGAGCAATACTGAAAATATTCGTTAAAATTTGGATTAGGGTTTATTTGGGCATAAAATTTGAAATAGTTTTTATCAAGGTCGGGTTTTTATCAAAGCTATACCTAGAATTACTTCCAGGAGTTGGTTTGATCAGGAATGTGTAACTTCAAAGAAAAATCTTATTAATCTTTTCACAGCCTTCAAACCCGATTCTTCTCCTATTACCAGAGAATGCTGAAGAATAAGAAAGCTTATAAGACTCTCTTAAGGAGTAAGCCAGCATGGTGTAGTGGTTAAGAGCAGGTGGATTCTAATCTGGATTACCAGGTTTGATTCCCCACTCCTCCACCTGAGTGGCAGAGGCGTATCTCATGAACCAGAGGTGTTTCTGCACTCCTACATTCCTGCTGGGTGACCTTGGGCTAGTCACAGTTCTTTGGAACTCTCTTAGCCCCACTTACCTCACAAGATGTCTGTTGTGGGGAGAGGAAGGGAAAGGAGCTTGTAAACCACCTTGAGTCTCATTACAGGAGAGAAAGGTGAGGTATAAATCCAAACTTTTCTTCTTCTCTGCAGTTTATGAAAATAGGAGGACCCTTATCAATACAGTTATGAACAAAGATCTAATAGGTTTTTGGAGATTAACTTCCAAACTTCTCCAGTGTCCCATATAGTTATATGGCCAATCCAATATCTGCTAATACATGGGAATCTCATTTGGTTTATGCTCCAGATTTCCTCCTAGAATCTACTCCCCATGGTCTCCTGAAACAATACAAACAAAACAAAACAATCCTATAGATTAAGACTGGGAAGGCTCAGAGCTGTGATTTTATCCCTAGTGATCTATTGAAATCTAATGTGGACTGGTGGTTCCCAATATTGATCAAACAGCTCAGATTCCTCAAGATCTGAGTCTTGCCATTATAGTCCCCATTTATAAAAAGGGTGACAAAGCTGACCCAGCCAACTATAGACCTTTCAATCTTCTAAACATAATCAGTGAACTATGCGCAAGACATCTCTGTATTAAGCTATGTGACTGGCTAGACCGTGAGGGCTTTCTGAACAAAGAGCCAGGCTTGGACAGGGCAGACCAGTCATGGATCTCTGCTCAATTTTGCATTACTTAATCGATAAATAGTGAGTTCTGCTAAAAGCTCAATCTTGGCAGCTTTTCTTGATTTCAAAGCTGCTTTCGACTCAATCTCTAGAGGCCTTCTCTGGTTAAAATTACATAGCACTACAATCCATAAATGTCTGTCATTACTAATCTTTAAACTGCACGAGAACACAAGTCTCTGAATAAGATTCAGCACAGAAGGTCATCTGTCCAGCCCAGTCCTAATCAGAAGGGATTGAAACAGGCCTGTATTCTGCCTCCTTTCTTATTTAATATTTACATTGATTCACTAATTAAGTTACTATTGATATCCATGCTTCCAAACTGGCTACCAGTACTCCTGTATGGTGACAATGCTGTAATTATTTTTAAAACTGAAATAAGTTTTATGTGTTTTAATAGGGTAAAGAATTTTAATAGGGTAAAGAATTTCAGTTGGCACAACTCATTTCTCTTTCTCCAGCAGGTGTCTTCCAACTACCCACAGTCTGAGTCTGTTTAGCATTTCAGAAATATTCATAATGACCAGTTCTTGCAATTTAAACTCAACACTGCAGTGACAAAACATGTGTGTTTATATTTGGTCTAAGCTTTTCATATAGCAGTCTTCTTTCAAAAGCACTTATCACACACAGAGAGAAAATAATAAAAAGCCCACATTTGAATAAAATATGACACAGGAATATCCTGTGTTACTTTTGCCCTTTCCTCCACTTTCTGTCAAATGGTTTTAAGTCTTTGTTTCCTCCCCTCCACTCTTTTTAAAAGGTCTGTTCTAATTTATAGCTTCCAGAGTAAAGTATTATCTCACTACTAGGTCGCTTTTCCCAATGCAGATGAAATTTCTCTTTATATGTGAAGAAATGGGAGATGGTTGTTTAAACATTTATATTCTATGCATCTGTGAGATGATGATCCAGCCTCCCAGCCTTCAATTGCAGATTGAGTTGTAAAAATGTGTTTTAATGAATTACTCAGAAGGAGAGTTTCTTAAGGCATCATGGGTGATCTCCCAACTACTCTCTACCAAGAGTGGTTGCTTGGCTGCAGTGGCATAATGAGGAAGGGTGTGGGGGGCTAGAGCCCCAGGTGCCACTTCCTACATTCCTGTGAGGCACAATGCAGGACCACCCCCTCTTGCAACTGCACCCCATCCCCAAACTCCCCATGGTATTTGGGGCAGGGGTACAATTGAACACCAGCCAGAAGGGCTTGCTATGCTCCAGAACTCTATGCAGAGCTTGAAAACTGGACCTGCCCTGCCCCCAAACTCCATATGTTTGGGAGTGGTGCAAGCCTGTTTGAGGCTGACTTCAGATCACCTGGCTCCAGCTTAAAGCTCAACCCAAGCCTTACTGAGGTCAGGATCAAATTAAGCAGCTGGGATGACTTATGCCAGCTTTATACTGTTGGCTCCACTTGACTAGAGATGAAGCTTGGGGGTGGAGCCAACAGTATAAATCTGGAACCTGTCAGCCCAGGTGGATCTGGAACCTGCCAGCCCAGCTCAGTTTAATCATGGCCTGCAATTGACTAGAGATGAAGCTTGGGGGTGGAGCCAACAGTATAAATCTGGAACCTGTCAGCCCAGGTGGATCTGGAACCTGCCAGCCCAGCTCAGTTTAATCATGGCCTGCAATTTAAAGTTGGACCTGGGAAAGCTGAGGGCAGTATCAAACAGGTCTGTGCAACTCCTGACCTCCACATGGAGTTCAGGGGAAAGGGAAGCCCAGTTGGCCCCACTGAGTTCCTCATGGAGTGTGGAGTTGGGGTGAGCCTCACTGATCAGCATTCCATTATGCCCCTGCACAGAACTCCATGTGGAGTTTGGAAGCAGTATGCAGTTGCAAGCGGGTGGCACCCTGGGTGAGCCCCAGGCACCATTTTACACAGCCACACTCCTGCTCTGCTGATGATTTCCACCTACGAGTTGGCATGCTAGCCAAGAAGCTCCTCTGCAGTTCACAGTGGCAGCAATACACCATCAATACTTCCACTAGAAGTCCAAGAATGTACCTAGCTCTTGAAGGACGGGAGATGTGACACAAGACTGGAGGAGGGCAAATGTTATCCAAATTTTCAAAAAGGGGGAGAATGGATGACCCAGGAACTATAGACCAGTCAATCTGACCACTGTCCTAGGGAAGATACTAAAGCAGATTTGAAAGGGATCAGTCTGCAAGTATCTGAAGGACAACTTGGTGATCCAGGAAAGTCAGCACAGATTTGTCCCCAACAGGTCCAAGCAGATCAACTTTGTCTCCTCCTTTGCTCAAATGATGAGCTTACTGGATCGAGGGAATGCTGTCAGTGTTGTTTTCAGTAAACATTTGACAAGATTCCTCATGATGTTCTGATGGGTAAACTGGAGGACAATGGACTGGACTCCACGTTAGGTGGATAGGGAATTGGTTGAAGAACCACATTCATACAGCACTTGTCAATGATGTTTCATCTGAATGGGGGGAGGCACCCAGCGGGTTGCCACATGGCTCAATTCTGGGTCCAATACTTTTTCATATTTGTTTATAAATTATCTGGATGAGGGGTTGGCGGGACTAATTAAATGTCATCAAGTTAATTCCAATCCTATGAATCAATGCCCTCCAAAAGGTTCTTAAAAGCCTTGCTCAGGTCTTGTAAAGCTTGAGGGTCTTGGCTTCTTTTATAGTGTCAACCCATCTCCTACTGGGCCATTCTCTTTTCCTGCTATCATAACCCTTCCTAGCATTATTATCTTTTCCAGTGACTCTTTGTCTTCTCATAATGTGTCCAAAGTACAATAGCCTCAGCTTGGTCATTTTAGCTTCTCAGAAAAGTTCAAGCTTTCAACTGTATGTGTGCATTATGTAAAGTCAAGTCACTTCCAACCTATGGCGACCCTTTGAGTTAATGACCTCAGGCTTAGTTGGGTCTTGAAAACAAAAGCTCTACTGCAGTCAAAAGTTCTTCTCACAACCTGAGTTCAATCCCAACATTTCAGATAGCCAGATAAAGGTTGACTCAGCTTTCCATCTTTCCAAGGTAGTAAATGAGTACCTAGCTTGCTGGGGGTAAAGTGTAGATGACTGGGGAAGGCAATGGCAAACCACTCTGTAAACAGCCTGCTTAGTAAATGTCATTAGGTGATGTCACCCCATGGGTAAGGAATGACTCAGCTTGCACAGGGGGACTTTTACCTTTAGGAGGGATGCATGGCTGCTATTCCACAAGTGACCAGGAGGAGGAACTAGAGCATTGAAAATTCCAGGACAACTGTTTTTAAATACTACCTTGCCGCACCTTAAAACAGGTTTATTGTGGCATTAAACAGAGAACATATAAAAACCAGTCAGGGCTAGCCCAAGGACTTTGGATGCCCCAGTTTTGCCACTCCAAAGCATAGCAAGAAACAACTGCCTTCCTCTCACCCCCCCACCCCCTGGAAGGAAACCATGCTTACCTTCTACACACAACACACTTCTGCACTGTGTCAAGGCAGTGAGGCAAGGCACCCATAACCCAGAGAAGTTACTACCCCCTCATGGTGAGGCAGATATGCTGTTTGCCCTCTTTGCCCCCACCTCCCACTTCACATCAAGGCAAGGGAGCAAAGGTGGAGAGGAGAATGAAGACATGTCCAAGAGCAGGCCCACCTTGCCCACTGAAAGAGTGGGAGAGAAATGGTATCTTCATCTTAGTCACCAACTGAGGCTGGGGGCACTTCCTAGACTGCCATTTGCCACAGCAGACCAAGCTCCAAGCAGACTGACAAGGCAGGTTGGAGCCCCTTTACCTCTCATCCCTAGAGCTGCAAAGTGGAAAGGCCAGACTTAATTAGGACACACCACACCCCCACTGAGGTGTACTCAACTCCATGTTTTAAAAGTGTCCCTAAGGTACCACAAGACCCACTTTTTGTTTTGGCGTGCAGTTCAGAGATCCCCATGGGTGGGGGTTTGTCAACTAAATGATGACTGTAAAACTGCTCTCCCAACAACAGCATCTTTTCTGGAATTCGCATTGAGCAATAATGCTGGAGGAATGTGGATGGAGCGGACAAGGTCCATGTGGATGGAGTACCATTTGAAGATGTCCCAGAGATCAACCCAGGTAAGGAAAGTGGCTGAAAAGGCTTGAATCCTGGTGGAAGGAGCCTTCACTTGGAAGTTGACTGTGCACTTTAGCATTGTTAATTTAATCACAGAAACTAATAATCTGGAAATGGTCTGCAAGGAAGTGGCCTTGCCCTCATTAGGTCCTCTAAAACAAATAAATTTGTCTCACCTTAATGAATTTGTATGACTTAAATTTTTTAAAAGTGCCCTTCTGACATTGAATGTGTGGAGTGATAGTTCAGTTGGCAACTGATTTGGAAAAAAACATAGGCATGTGTACCTGGGATAGCAGTTTAGGCCAAAATTCCAAACTACGACATAATACTACTTTGTCCAGGTGGAATCTGACCCTAACTCCTCCACTCTCCTGGCTGAAGTGATATTGACCAGAAAGGCATCCTTATAAGACAAAAAAGAGAAAACAGACTGTCAGTGGCTCAAAGGATTTTTGTATAATCTGCAATAAAACTGAAGGCAAACTCCAAAATGGGAAGAGGAGACTACATGGACCAGGTTGGTCAAACCTCTCAGAACTCTCTTGGAGTCAGAGACTGAGAACACAAGAACAACCCTTTTATGGCAGAAGCGGTGACACCTGCAAAAACCCAACATTTAGGGACAGAATTGGCATCTAAGCTTGTTGCAGGGTTTGGTCTCTCTTTGCCAGCCAGACTGCCACAGGCTCACTGGTCAGCTTATCTGAAGCATGCTCTTCTGAAGTTGACATGGGACAAACAAGTCAGGATTATATTACTCCGCATAAGCGGCCTACCCTAGATACCACGTGGCAGCTATAAATAATCACTACATTTATTTTTGCATAGAAACACCACAGAAACTTTTAACCCACTGCTGAACTGAATCTGACTATGTGAGTCACAGAAACTTAGACAGTATTAAATTCATTAGTCCTCAAGGTGCTGTGGGGACTCTTGTTTACAATCAGGAGTCAATAACTCATACTAAAAGGCTTGCCACCAATGGTTTTAGTTACAGAATAAGTGCTGTGGAAAGTTCTGTTCCTAGCTGATGCTGCCTCTGCTCAGTGACACTCTCAGAATCCGCACCCACCCTTCCCCGACTCTGCCACATTATAGTTCAAAAATAACTGCGCACATACAGCATGCACAGAACTGGCAAAACAGGACTGGAAAACAAGCAGCTACTAGCAGCAATGGCAGGGCAGGGCAGAGACGTAAGTATTACAGATCAGCAGAGACAATGTGTGCACGAGGAATTTTAAATGGTCTGCAGTCGGCCACCTCAGCTTCTGCTGTCTGCGTGCTGGGGGGAAAAGCTTTTTGCTTCTATCTTTCTGACGGCACACTTCCAAATCTTTGTTGCAGCACTTAATGTAACTGCTAAAATATGAATGCAGAATATATAACATCAGAACAAAAAGGTGGTGAGACAAATGAAGAAGACTTAAGAGTTAAGGTGGTGGCTAAATTTTTGCTCTCTCAAATCCCAGTCCCAGCAATTTCAGAAGAGAAGGGAACGGGTTATAGTACTCCATTTCCACAATACAGATTTTGAAAACAACAATCCTAAAATCACATGAAAGGCATTTAAGTTTCACTGGCTTGTGTACATTTGAATACCAATGGTGCTGCATAAGCATGCAAGGTGGAAGAGAAGGGAAACAACGTAGGAGACCACAGCCTCCTCAGGGGAGAGACCGTGTGCTGTTCACATTTCTCAACATCTGAAAGCTGGTTCATCCTTGGAGACACTGTGTGCTCTTATACAGAATCAGTTTTCCTACTACATATTCTAACAGGTTAAGAGAAAGTTCTCTAACCAGCTAGAACAGAAAGTATACTCGGTCCATGATGAAGGGAGTGCTAGACATGTGCTCAACAGCTGCTAAACAGGTTTCTCAGTGAAATGGAAGAAGCAGACAAAGACTAAACATATTAGATGCTGAAGAAGAATGAGTTATTTCAAAGGATAGTCCCTAAGAGTTTTGGAAAGACTTTGGCTGGCAGATAGTTTTTTATAACATGGACAGGTCCAGCCTTTGACAGTTTCCCCACCCAGGGGGTGCAACTGGATATAGGGCAGTTTGTACTTAATTCTTTACCAACAGCAGATGACAGACTCAACAACATTTGGACAGGCAATTCCATTTTAACAAATACACACTTTAAAACTTTATTTATATAAAAATCATTTCATTTTAAAAGCATTACAGAGTGAGCATAGGACTCAAAGAACAGCAGGATGTCCCCCTCCCCTGGGGTGCAAAGGAAAAGCAAAAGTCAGTGAATTAGTTCCCCTACAGTATTGAATTGGTCAGCGGGGAAGGGCATTTTTGGTTCATCTGTAATTAATCAAAGGAAATAGTGTTTTATAGTTTCAAAAAGTTGAACTCCTCCCCCCTCCAAAGGCTGATTTGCATGTTTAATTTCCTCCCATCCCCCCCAAGAGGAAAGAAAAAACTGGGACTGGAGTATACAAGAGGCGCAGAATCCCGTGTTAGGCTTTTCGTCTTGTGCAGTGTGGACTGTGTGCACATAGAGAATCCCAGGAGCTGAGGGTAACAGAGCTCTTTCCAGTAGCTGGGCTGAGGCACTGCTCTGAAGCAGCACCAGAGAGGGAGATGGAAAGGCTGAGAACCTCTTCAGTGGAAAAGGCAAAGTCACCAGTGTGGTGACCAGAGCTAGTTTCAATGGCCCCCCTGGCTGCTGCCTGGCAGATGAGAATAATCCATCGGATGACCCTGAACTCCTCCCATTTCCTAAAGAGACACGCCATTAAGGTGCATTCTGTACTAAGCATCATGATTCCTGCCCAGCTACGCGTTTACCACCACATCCCCAGGGTGGGAACGTTAAGCCACTAACTGATCAGCTCTTGCCATCTCCCTATAGTAAAGCTCCCGAGTACTGCTATGACACATGGCATTATGATTCTGGTTCCAATGGGAAGAAGGTAGGAGCACAAACCTGGGCTGAAGTGCATCCCTCCAGTCCAGCCCCCCCCCCCCCCTTGTTCTAAACCAGCAAATGAACCACGCTATTTCACAGTGGCAAAGAAAGGCACATGTAGATAGTGATAGGTAACCATTTCATTCCCCTGCCTGCATGGGAGGACATGGGCAATATTTACAGACAGCCTTCCCTCCCCTCACACAAGTTTCCCCCGTCACCAAGCGTCCCTTCATCCCCTGGCACCTGCAGCCCAACCCAGGCATCAACCACTTGGATTCTGACCATCAAAACAGAACGCTCATGTTATCCTCCTCACTGGAGATCCAACATTACTACTGCTAGGCATAAAGACACCTTCCCCTTCTACTAACTTTCACTTAACATGCTCCGTCATCCTCTTCCCCTCTTCAAGCCTCCTGCGCACCTCAGCTGCTTCCCACCCCACCCCCACCAATAAATAGCTTCCCAAACAGAGTTCATCTGTTTCAGGTTAAACCACCGAGAAGCAAATGAGAACCGGAGGAAACAGATGCAAACTCACACATTCTACCTCAGCATATGAGGATGGGGGGGCTGTCTTTTCCAAGAGGCACTCTAAGGATATCACACATCCAGATGGGCAAGATGCATTCACTCACAAGCCATCCCCTCCTTTGTCATCCCCATCCCCACACCTGCCCTCTCCACCCCCCCTCCCAACCAGGAATGTTCCAGTAGTCCCAGCATCCTTTGTTTGAAAAAATGATCACACACAAAAATATATTCTCTAGGCTAAGAGAAGGAGGAGACGGTCTCTCTGCTCTCCTCTGAGACAAGCTCTTCAAGAAAAACTAGTTCCAGTATGTCAGAGTTCAGCTGAGATCCTTCTGCATCAGTGGCTTCTGGATGATGCAGCAGAAGAAGCTTGTCAATTAAGTGTTCTGCCACTGACAATATTTGGTCTTCAAAAATTGCTGCGCTTTTGCAAAACAAAAACAGATGTCCAAACGATTGGATGTGCAGTCTTCTATCGGGAGGTGTAAGGCCCTAGGGATTCAGGGCACCAGTCATTTGGTTGGCCTTGCATGCCAACAAGAGATTTTTAAAAAATTAGTCCATTTCACCACAAAATTATACACTTGTATGTTATAAACCCAAAATAGAGAAGGCAGGGTGGTGGTAGGTCTATATCTTCTGCTGCAGAAAGACACAAAGAACATGGTTAACAGGAGCCAGGGTCCATGCCACACATGGAGTGAGACAGAATCACCAGGCAAACAAAACTTGTGCAGCAAATCCCTGGAGCCAGATTAAGCAAATCCCCAGATTTGACCCTGTGAAAGTTTGATCAGGTTGCTCCTCCAATTTTTTTAGACACATAGAAGTAGAAGAGCCTTTTTGAAAAGGAAGGACGTACCATAGGAGGGTAAAACTGGTCATTTTCCTCAAAGGATTCCTCCCCTTCCTCCTGCTGTGGACACATGCATTGTTAGTAGGGATGGCATATTACATAGAAAAGGAGGGAAGGTTTCAGGGGTTGGGGGATGTTGGTCTGCAACAGAAGAGGCAGATTCGAGCCCAGAAGCATCTTAAAACCCTAGAAATTTCATTTATCTTTAAGGTGCTACTAGACAAGGGGGAAAGGCAGCTATCAGAAAAGTCACTGGAAAGAATGAAGGACAAGGAGCCAGGTGGAAGGCCAAGAAGTCAACAAGAGAAGGGTGAGTTGGTTAACAGGCAGTTCAGTAATCTTCTAAAAATGAGAAAGAGGTGGTATAAGTCCCACCATCATTCCCAAGGCATTCCCTCTTTTCAGAAATCCCTGGGCCTCCCAGACGACAAATCCACCATTTCCCCTCCCCAACACCACCTACTCTCCCCCCTTCAACACCACAACACTTTTCTATTAAATGACTGGGAACCCCCTACAGGCATCAGTCAGCAGGAATCACGAGGCTTTACCATCAGTGGTGCTCCTTTCATAGACTCCATTTCTTCACCAGATCGGTCCAATGTCCTATTATGGTCTCTCTCGTTCAGCGTAGCATAGTTATCTGAAATCAACACCACAACTGAGGACAAGGAAACCTCTGGTGGTAGGCAGCAGTAATGTCACCAATTATCACATTTGAGTTCATTGCCTGGCAATATGTGGCAATCACGCTTATTACAGTGTAGGTAAAAAAGAAGAGCTCTATCAGAGGGCTAGTCTGCCCTGAAAGTTCTCATACCTGGTCCCATATTGCTCATCTGAATCTCTTCTCGAGAAGACTTCTTGTCTAGACAAAGAATTTTAAAAGTGCAATCAATATGGAAAATTCCTTCTTTTGGCTAAGTGATCGATGCCAATGTTATACCTTTGTATACATCTCTCATGAGCAAAAGAACCAATAGTGATTTTGCACATTGGAATACACTAATACAATTTGCATACCTTGTTTTATTAAGTTGAATGATAAATTATGATTATAGGATCATTACACCATTTTTGTATTACAAACTTTGGTTCTGGCTTTTAAGTTATGACTTTTTGTATTGTTCACAATACTGAGCTTGTCTTAGCTTTTAACAAAAGATTATTTCAACCTATATTCGGTCAAACTGGTCCTCAGTATGAACTGCAATGATAATACCATAACATTCCTTGTAATGGAATGGACATAAAAACTACAACTCAAAGGTGGAGAGCGAAAGCCTTTGCAGGCATTCTAAATACCTTAAAGAACTTTAAGAACAAATACCCTCAAAAGAATGCTTCTGTTCAAAGCTCCATGTACAACCTGGATGTTTGGGAGACCGCTAGTCCAGAAGCTCTCACAGCATGGTACTTTTTTTAAATGCAGGGTTTGATGGCATTTCTACCCTACACACAGTCAAATATGTAATTCCCTGGTTAAATGAACTGATAAGTTTAAGATAGGCCATAGCGTATACTACTCTCAATTCTCCTGTAAGTTTCTGGGCCTAACCAATTGTAGAAACACTCAGCAATGCATACTTGAGGGATCAGGGTACAGTGCTTCTTGTGCTGTGACTAGCTGCCTTCACCCTCACTTCACAGTTTCCAGTCAAGTTCTCCTAGCCACATACCACCTCCCTTATGCCAAGGCATCATATGATCATGTTTGCCAGCCTGCTGTTATGATGTGATTTGTTTATTTCCTAAAGTACTTTTGCCAGATCCAGAATAAAGCACACAAGCTGAAATTGTGCAAAAAAAGTTTATATATGTATAGTTTAATAATTGTCTCATGTTAAGCATGTTTTCTACACTTTCAGTACACCAGCAAAAAATGAAAGTTTCAGGGTCATTCTGGTTCTAATAGTGCAGACCTTCGACAGCAAAATAATTTATTCTACAACACATGTAGTAAGTTGATCTGGTTTTTTTCTTTTAATCTTCAGAAGTTTCAAGTGCACAGGCAGATAAAAGAGTATGTGTGTAATTCAGCCTTCTGCAATAGTCACACAAAGGTTTAGCCAGTAGGTTATCCATCTCATGGTCTGGGGAGGAGGGAGTACGCAGTCTCAGACCTCTAGTAATGTGATGGGGGTTCTTTTTTTTTTGCACAGAATCTGGGGCTTCTGATGCTGAATGCTAGCCAAGCCTACAGTCTCCTTACCTCCTTTCTGATTCTTATCAATGAGGGGCAAGGTGCTGTCATCAAAGGAATTCCCACCCTGACTTCTGGAAGTGTTATTCAGATGCACCTGAAAGAGAATGCTTTGACTATACTTATGTTGTTTCATATTTTTGCCCAATACTACTATCCTCACTTTTGACACATCTCCTCAGACTTCTGATACCTAAGAAGCCACCTAATGCCTAGAATCACTAGTCCCCACCACATTTGGCAAGGGCAGGGCTACAGAAACAAAAGCTGTACGCATGCAGGTAGGGCTACACTGGCTGCCTTTTTAGATAAAACCAGAACGCACAACCTTTCTTTTTGGTTCAGAACTCTGCTTTCTACTCTAGCATGGAGACATATAGACCCAGCAAATTACAAAGATTGATGTGAACCTCTGCTTTTGTGAGTCCTCATGGCAGGTGCAGAGAAGCTTTAATGTTAGCTTCCTAGAATGGATTTCTCAATGGAAATTCACAATAAGGCAAAAGGTCCAACTCTGTTTGATAAACGGCTCTTTGAATGGGTTGGAGAGAAACTGGTTAAGCTCCAAGATGATGCTTTTTTCCTTTCTTCTGCTCAAAAGGTCTGGGCCAATTATTTATATTTCATTTTAAAAATGGGAGTGCAACTAGTATTGCCTGCTTCCAGGTGAGGACTAGAGATCTCCCAGAATTACAGCTGATCTCCAGACAAGATTAGTTCTCCTGGAGGAACAGCTCCTTTGGAAAGTATTCTGTGGCATTATAACCCCACTCAAGTCCCTCTCTGCCCCAAACCCTGTCCTTGACAGACCCTATCCCCAAATCCCCAGGAATTTCTGAACCCAGAGTTGGCAACTGTAAGTGCAACAGTTCATTGAACAGCCTAGCAACCACATCACACCACCTCCATACAATTGCTCATTTCAAGGCACTTCTCAGAAGAGCCTCCAATCTTACTATATAATTGAGCAGCATGATCCTGATGACAATCAAGAAGCAAAGGTTTCTGGGAGATATAGCCCAGAGGGTGCCATTTCTCTTGTACAAAGGAGCTGACAGAACTACCAAACTCCTTCTCACTCAGCTGGTAATACTTCTTAAAGTTCCAGGGCCTTGAAGGGTTGTCCTTGCCTGAGTCAATTCTCCTGTAGGGGTCCCCGAACGGCTGACCTATTCCTTGCCTGAGCCAACTGTCAAGGAAGTCCGCAGTATTACCACTACTCCATTAGAACTTCAGACCTGATGGTGATTCTATAGCCACTACCACTAGTCTTCCAGCCACAGGGGGACTCACTTGAGACATTAGTTTCACTTTGCTTCAAACAAAGGACAATTCTGTCTTTCAACTGCAGTGGCATTAGGAACATCCAGTCAGGCTACTGAAGTGGATTGCAAAAATATCCATACATAGTACATTCCAGTATTTTCTTGGTGCCCGATAGGCTCTCGTTTATTGGTCCAAGAGCCATACATTATTAGAACAGCATTTTCCCCCAAGACCCTCTAACACGCTTTATTATCCTGCAAATACCTGAAAATCAGACTTCTTCCACCCTTCTTTCTCAAGTGGCTTCCGCAGCTCTTTATATCCCCAGATTGTCTGTAGTACAAGGGCAGCTGCTCTGACTTCTCTCTCTGAGCGGTTCCTAGGAGGAGGGACCAAGATGCATATAAGCATGAATACTGCAATCTACAAAATTCTTGAGCAACCTACTAACTTTTGGAAATGTGTGCATAGCATACTATTCCCTATTGGGCTCACCCAGATTTGTTGATCAGCACCAGTTTCTCGATGCCCTGCGTTTCCCGCAGTTTCTTTGCTGCTTCCAAGTTGTCCACAATGACTTCGTTTATAGTGTTTAGCACAGAGACCACAGTATCTTCAGAGAGGTTCTTAGCTGGCAACTGCTGTCCCCCTGGCAAGTTTTTCACTAAACTGGGGATAGCATGTTTACCTAGAGTAATCAGTCACAGTTGAAGAAAACAGACAAAAAAAAATAGAACCATCACAAGTTCCTATGAAGCAGTCTCCATCTTGCTCTATACCCTGAAGGTCTTGTTCAGTCACCCACTGTTCTGCTGTCAAAAAGGACACAGCTTGCACAGTCACCACTAAATTTTGGGAACACAATTCAAAAAGCCCCATTAATTGGCCCTTTAGGATCTGCCACTCTTAACCACTACACCACACTGGCACCACACCACACTATGCTCATTGCTTACAACCTGGACTACTCTAATGTGGCTTTCAAAAATGTCCAAAAACAGAAGAGGGGATAAGCACATAAACTGCCCTGAGTTCCTTAGAAGATGTGCAGCATAAACAAAAACAAGTAAACAGAAGGATGCGCATGATGGCATTTTCCTTCCAAACTGTGCCCCTTCCCTAGAATCTTAGCCTGTTTTCTGTTCTTCCCAATTTACCCTTCCTCTCAAAAAAGCTATATTCTAAAACTTCACCAAAAATGCTTCATTTTAACCCAGTCCTCCAGATTGAGTCCAATGCATGCAACCCTCCTGCACAGTGTTCCATTACGAGACTGGATAAACAAAATTCTCCCTTAAACATAAGGTCTCTATGCTGTGTCTAAATTACATGGGCATATCAAGCCTATTAAAAACTCCCTTTCCCCGCTCTCAGCATATTTCAGGAAGGACTGAACAACTGTGTTTAGGAAGCTTGGTTTCAAGTAAGTGTTGCAGACAGTCTTGTGCAAAAGTGAAGCATTTCCCTCAATGGGACATGTGCAAAATACAAAGTATGCTCCTTCCCACCCTCCTTTATCGCTCTTACCTATCAGCTCTTTGTTGCGGGCATCCACAGCCAGGTTGCGCAAGGCTCCAGATGCAGCTTTCACCACACGCTCATCATGGGTCAGAAGGTCAGCAATGGCTGAGAGGCCTTTTTCCTGACGCAACGCAGAGCGAATGTACCGCCCATACTGCAAGGGACAGCAGTAGCATGAAATGCAAGCTATGGCATATACCGAAGCAAAGTACACAGTCACTGTTACTTGGAATGAGATGCCTCTGTCCTCCAGCCTTGCCATCTTTTCTTTAGGGCAGTACAGTTTCCTCGGGAACATTCCAGTTTCCTCGGGAACAACAGTGTGTGCTCCACAGCAACAACTATCAAAAGTTAGCCTAGGTGCTTAAACTGGTCTATTATCTTCCCCACCACAATTCTGACTCATTGTTCTATTCTGGAAATTCCCCATTACTCATTGGTAAAAGCACCTCCAAGTCCATTTTGAAGTGGGATCTAGATGAAGATTCTTGCACTCATTAAAATTACGACAGCTCATTTAGGACCTCCTCCTTGGCTTCTGCCTTCAAAAATTGATCAAGTGATTTCATAAGCAACCAGATACTGTACACCTGTCAAAAATGCTCAAGCAAATTAGGGGGAGGAGAGAGGGGGAAAAAGAGAATACTTCTTGCTCCTTTCTTTCTCTTCTCTCACCTCCCCATTCTTACTCCCTACCTATAGCATCTTTGCACTAGCCAGAGAAAATAAGCCCATCGCTGGGTTAATTTCCCCCCACCCAACACACATGCCTTTCACTATATCTGAACAACAAAGCACAACCCCTCTCCCCCCCCCCCCGCCCCCAATATCCTCTATTCAGGTTCCTTTAATTAGCAACTTCTTACAGATGTTAATGAGTCAAGTCTTGAAAACCCTGAAGTTACAAGGAGAGGAAGCAAAGGTTAGGAGACTGGGTATAGGAGATGAGGAAAGGAGTGACGGAGACAGTAGGAAAACTGAAGCAATGAGGGTAAAAGAGGAGGAGCTAGAAAGCAGACCAAGAGTAAAGATTTGCTCACAGCCTTCTCACTTGAAAAGAGGGAGCATGTAGCAAAAACCCTTCTTTCCCAAACTTGCAAACAATCAGGGATGAACCCAGTCATAGACCAGGAGCAGCTTATGAGAAGCACCACTTTTCTGAGCATCTGCCACAGCAGACACTGAACAGGATGGTTCTCTCTTAAAAAAAACAGAGAAACAGCAGCCAACTTGCAGTTGATGCTTTTGCACAGTCACTCACCGTCCAGCGGCCAGCACACAGGTTCTGGATGGCTCCTGCAGAGGCCTCTAAGATAGCAGCAGTTTTGCTCTCTTTCAACAGTGAGATGTATATGCGGACAACTTCTGGCTGGAAGAGAAGTTCATAACCTAGCAAAGAAAAGATGAGAGGAGTTGCAGATGAAGCCCATCAAGTACGAGGGGGGAGGGCTTATAAGGACCTAGTGCTTTAAGAGTCCATGAATGTGACTCTTCAGACTTGCCTTGAAAATCTCCCTGAACATGTTTTGCGTGCATCTTAACCATTTAACCTTCTGTTTTAACTCTTTTTTAAAGTTGTTTTAATGAGATGTTTGGGAGAGGGGTTTATTTTAATGGTTTTATAATGTATATTATCATGCAAGTTTTAAACTGTTAGCTGCCCTGGTGGTTTATGTCAGGGCAGAAAGGAAGGATATAAAATGTGTAATAAATGAATAATAAATAAGATAACCCAAGCTTTACAGAGTTGGTCTTCTCAGATATCAGGTAGCTGAAAATTTCCAATTACACTTTCTTTGTTTTCCTGAAACATCTGTAAACAAAATACCTTTTTCTGACAGTCACTGGACACTCCCCCCCCCACCCCCCCAGTTGCTGTTACAATCTAAGCCAGGGTACTGAGGCCATTGAGCAAGACTCACAGTTTCCCCAGCACACCTAAATGCCACACCTTTGTTAAAGAGTTGGGATCACTTTTAAAGCCGAAGGAGTATCTGCATCTCCACCCCACCCCCAATAAAACATGTCTCAAGGGTAAAGGTACCTTTTGCAGGAGTTTGTCTTTTGGGGAAGTCCACTATATCAACAGAAGGATCCTCTGTTAGTTTTTTACCTTGAAAGAGAAGAAATTATATTAGTGAAGGAAAAGGTCATATTTCAAGGCACAAAAGCTCTTTGCTGCCTGTATTCATTAATAAGACAATTCTATCATCCCATTTAATTCTTCTGCCTACTGATGACAACTAAGGTTTTGAGAACTAAAAGCACTGCTTGTGTCTGCTTAGTATCAGGTGAGATGTAAACACATCTTGATTCTGGCCAGAACAACAGCCTACCTAGACCAGTACCGTGTGTGATGCTTGGCAGATCTCCCAGCATTTTCCCCACAGTGCCAACAGAAGATGCCAAAAAACCCCTGAATTTAAGACCATATACATGCAAGGCGTGTGATCTACCACTGCACTAGGGTTCCTCCACAGCTAATTCAAATTTCCGAAAGGCAGAGAAATTCTTCTACTGACTGCAAGCACTTCACAACTCTCTTGCAAACCCACCTTCCACATTATCATGAACAGAAAGTTGCTGCCGTCAGAGTTTAGAAGAATGGCTCTGCTCCCTCAACTTCCCCATTCAAATCCAGTAGACATGCAGCATGCAAGTCAATGCAATGCCTTTAAGAAAAGGTGCGTGGCAAAATATACTCTGAACCCAAAATTATCTCTGTGCAGTTCCATTTGGATAAAATATTAAGAAAAGTTCATATTTATCACAACCATATTCAGACTAGCAGGAAGGAGCCTGAACCCCTACCAACTAGCCACTGGAAACCTGACCAGTAGAAGAACTTCTGCAAATCAAACTGTCCTGCAGTAGCCAGATTAGACAAAAAGGTACATTATTTCATGCCCCTTTCCCCACAGAAGGCTGTGTGAAAATCTAATTCCATCCACTGTTCAGAGGTGAAGTGGATTTTGCCACGGAGTTGCAAGCATACACTCAGAACTGAGGATAATCACTCACAACTCCCTGCTCTGCTCATGTATACAGTAGCCCAAGCATTTTCAGAGCAGGCTGCTGCATTCACATGTTAAAAGGGTATTCTTGACTAAAACTAGATTTACACCTGTGAAGCTAGTCCTCCCCTTCCTCTACCGTGTGTATGCATATTTTGGCATTTCTAATCATCTTCCCGTGCAGAATGCAAGAAGAAAGATAGCATCTCCTCCAACAATGGACAGTAAAGCAGAACAAGGCAGCTCACATAGTAAGTCTTCTTTTTTTTATTACTAAGCTGCTGAATGTGGCAAGGGCAGAGGGAAGTAGCTTGCAATGCTGTACATTTAAAAAAAACAACAACCATGCAAAAGAGCTTAGCTTACCTCTTGAGAACCACTCGTCTTTTGGGTGGAGAGAAGGACAGGGAAGAAGGGAGGCAAGAGAAGAGATGCCAGCAGGACCACAGGCCATTTGGAAGGAAAGCAAAGAGAAGGGGAAAACAGGCCCCAGATTAGTTGAAGGCCCAGTTGTCACCTTGATTGAAACACCAAAAAAAGAAAAAAAAAGCCCACCACATAAGATATTAGGCCATGACAGGTAAAGAGCAGGAGAGCCAGAAAGTTACCACAGCTACGAAAGGCTCCAATGGCAAGCAGCAGTTTGTCTTAAAAGCCAAGGATGACTTAACAGCACTAGAAAACTACCTCCCTAAACCTGCAAAAACCACAAAGCCACTGGGAGTGGCAGATATTACCTTTGCCTTTTTTGGCACCAAAGCAGCTGGCGGCATGGGGGCCTGTATTGTTGGCAACGTTGAGGGAAGCCTCCTTATAGTTCTCGGCATTTGGGATCTCACGGTGCACCTGATATGACAAGTTCCTCAGCAGGCAGACACAGTTCTCCACCAGCTGACAAAAAGACAGAAAATCCTCATGTTAGAAGTGGAGGTTGCTCAGATCCACTGTTACCTAGCATACACACCTGAGTGGGCAAGGACAATCATAATTGCACCTAAGGCAAGGTCCTCAGGGAGCTCAAAAAGACAGAAAATCCTCATGTTAGAAGTGGAGGTTGCTCAGATCCACTGTTACCTAGCATACACACCTGAGTGGGCAAGGACAATAAGCATACTGCACCTTAAGGCAAGGATCCTCAGGGAGCCTGCTAGCCAGTGTTAACCTTCCAATGCTGCAGGTCATGAATCTATTCTGAGCACAATTAGCTCAGGGAAGACAAGGAGTTGTACCATGGAGCCTCGCAATGGACCACAACACTACACTCACTGGACAGTTCATCAAAAATGGCCACCAAGAGTCTCTAACACTGATAGGAAAGCATCCCAGTCTATTAGGTTTGGGCCCACAATTGCTTTGAGAAAGGTGGTAGTGGTGACTTTGCCCAGCCCTCACATCTCCTTTGCCCAACAAATGAGAAGGTGATCAGAGGCAGAGAGCACTAGTGTGGTAGAATCATAGAGTTGGAAGAGACCCCAAGGGCCATCAAGTTCAACCCCCTGCAATGCAGGAACACATCATCAAATCACTCCTGACAGATGGCCATCCAGCCTCTGTTTAAAAACCTCCGAAGAAGGAAACTCCACCACACTCCGAGGTAGTGCATTCCACTGTCAAACAGCCCTTACTGACAGGAAGTTTTTCCTGATGTTTAGGTGGAATCTCTTTTCCTTCACCTTGAACCCATTATTCCTGGTCCTAGTCTCTGGAGCAGCAGAAAACAAGCTTGCTCCCTCGCCAACATGACATCCCTTCAAATATCTAAACATGGTGCAGTCATCAGTGTTGGGCTAGGTTCTGGGAAGCTCCAGGTTTGAATCCTCAATCTTCCATGGAAGCTTGCTGAGGGAACTTGGGCCAGTTGGAGAAAAATTATGCTAGTAGTTTTTGGTCTCCATTAGGGAGAATGGCAGGATATAGATAAACTAAAATAAAATGAAAATTACAGTACTGGCTCATGAGAAGCAGGATGTGACATCTAGTACTAGATTTTTTTTTCCTGGAGAAAAGGACAGACCCATCCTTGCTCTCACGTGCTAGTCCAACTCTAGAATTGACCTGGGAACCCTGGGTGCTAGATTACATTGAACAGATGCTCTGGGCTGTAATCCATGCAGCCCAAATGGGACTGCAGATTTCTTAAGCCCTATACATGACAGGAGGGAGAGAAGGAGATAATAATCTAGCCATGACAGTCTTGAGATGAGACATGGAAATTGATCCTCATGTGACATTATCGCTTCTTCCTGCCAAACCTCATCAAAGTCCCTCACAGACCACTTTTCTCCAGGCACAGGCATCACAGACAAGGAAGAGCAATCTGTTCTCTTCACAATCACAATCCCTGGTTACGGAAAAAACATTATTATCAAGGTGCGGGGTACATTGTAGGGAGAATAATGTTGCTGGCCCCACATTCTTTACCTTGCTGTCTGAATCTTTCTGGCCAATTTCTGACTGGATAATGTATATAAGAGCATCCACCAGTCCATCACACTCCCGCAGCTTTCGACGGGCTTCACTCCTCTCTGAGCTGACATTTCTACAAATTAGAAAGGAGGACACTTTAGTAAACAGCAACCTGGACAAACCCAGGATGGAAGCCAATGTCACACCCTGTCCCCACCTTCCCAGGATCCAGTGGCCTGCTTGTTATACATAAATCAAATCACACACTTGCCAAGTTTGTTGCTGCACAAAGTCAAGGTAGCCAATGGCTACTTCATTTACCATATCAGCTCTTGTCTATCCAAATTAAAGATTCACACACCATAGTATAGGCACTCACGGCTACACGTATTGTCAAAGGCTTTCATGGCGGAATCAACTGGCTGTTGTGGGTTTTCCAGACCGCATGGCTGTGGTCTGGCAGTTTTTGCTCCTAACATTTTCTCCGGATTTATGGCTGGCATCTTCAGAGGTATGTCGCTGTGAAACATGTCGACAAAATGTTAGGAGCAAAAACTACCAGACCACAGTCACACAGCCTGGAAAACCCACAACAGTCAGCTCAAAGCTATAGTTTAGAATTCAATGTAGTAACAGAGATCCTGTGGACATATTACTGTGACAAAACATGCTTCCTTTTTCACTAGTATGTTAATTTCAGCAAAGGCTCATTGCCAAGCCATGCAAATTGAAGCAACAGGGAACAGGAAGCAGGTTTCCTGGCAGAGGCTGTCTAGCGCTCACAAAATAAATCCATAGGATTCAAGCCTTAGATAACCAGTAAAAAGTTCTTTGTTCTCCAACGGCTGCATCTCCAGTGTGTTACAAGGAGGCCAAAAATTAATTTAAAAAGCTGATCTTTCCCTTCTGTTTAAGCTGAAGATCTATTAAAAGGCACACACACAAAAAAAGAACTGCAAAGTGCGGTCGAAGTTACACTGGGGCATATCTACAACTGCAGGACAGCTGCAGCTTACCTAAGGCAGCCGATGGTGTTGGTGAGCACGGACTCCCACTCTATGTGGCGGGGCTTGGAATCTTCACCGGGCTCCTTCTCCCACCCAGAGCGTGGAATGATAACCTCGTCTGTGAGGGCATGTAAGGCATTGTCCACAATGGCCATCTTTATTGAGTCATGAGAAGAGAGATTCCAGAGTGTTCCTGAAATGAAGAACGTGACCTCAGTAAGAGTCCTGTACATATCAAAAAAGAGGCCTGGAACTCAAGCCTCTCTCCAAAAGAGGCTGTTACCTGTAATAACTTCAGTGAGGTCCAGGTCACGTGCCTTCCTCAGCAGCCGCACCAGAGCAGGGACGCCGTCACAGTTCTTGATAGCGATCTTGTTGTCCTGATCCTTCCCAAAGGAGATGTTCTTGAGGGCCCCACATGCGCCATAGTGAACCTCCTTCTTGGGGTGGTCCAGCAGCCCCACTAGAACAGGAATGCCCTTCAGCTTGCGCACATCCGTTTTCACCTTGTCATTTCGGTAGCACAAGTGTTGCAGGTAGGCTGCAGCATTGGCCTTCACTGCATCCAGACGAAATCCCAGCATGGCTATCACCTCTGGGAGCTCAGGCTGGCGCCAGTTGGCTGGTAGTGGCCCTCCTTTCCTCAGGCTGTCTAGGCTTGCTAAGCTGCCTCTCTCGTGCTGGGCCAGTGGAGCCCAGTAATACTGGTCTCTACCCAAGTCATCCACCAACATGTCCTCATAACTCCTGTAGACAGAGGAAAAACAAAAGGCAGGCAAATCAGATCAGCCACCCCAATTTGACACAATGCCTTACACTGAAATTAGGGTACTTGGCCCATTCACCCATCAAAGAGATCTTGATGCAACATGATCAGGAAGGTTTTCATGCAAGTCCCAGACTCTGGTAGAAATGGCCCAACGCCCAGAAAAACACGACGCTAAAGGCCACAGCTTTGGCACATTACCACTACACCAAAAGGATACCCTGTTTCTCCGAAAATAAGACAATGTCTTATATTAATTTTTGTTCCCAAAGATGCGCTACGTCTTATTTTCAGGGGATGCCTTTTTCCATGAAGAATAATTCACATTTATTGTTGAACAAAAAAATGAACATACTGTATAGCAGTTGTCATCACAAACCAGTCTGTTGGGGTGGGGCCAAGGGAGGCAGGAAGGGGGAGGGGTTTGGGGGCGCACATGCTTCCAAACAAAAACTTTGCTACCAATACGTCTTACTTTCGGGGATGCCTTATATTTAGCACTTCGGCAAAACCTCTGGTATGTTTTATTTTCAGGGGATGTCTTATTTTCGGAGAAACAGGGTAGTAAAGTCCCAAAGGCTAGACACCATCAGGGCTCTAATTCTTTGGCATCGCTCCTAACAAAGGAGTTGGTGGCAAACTTTTTGTGGTCCTTTCCTGGCTATAGGCCTGCACACGAGATGACGTTTCTGTTTTCCCTTCTTGCAGAAGTGTTCAGAGTTCAGGTCATCACAGCCCCCTCAATCAGTGCCTGAAAGGCCCCATATCCCACAGCCTGGTCCAACAGGCAGCACCTTCTAAAATATAGCCCCTCTGAAAGAAAAACAACAAGTTAATTTCCAGGCACCAGAAATCAGCCACTGTGAGACAGATCTGATCTTGTGGCTTTTCTACTTCTGTTTGGGAGCCTCAAACTAGCAGTTTCCTCGTTTCTCCTCAGAAGCCATTCCAGTCTGGCCACCAGGGGGCAGGTTAGTGCCATCCATACCAAACCACGTTAACTGCCTGCATAACCTGACCTGCTCCCCACTCTGATATTATGATACCCAGTTGGTTCTTAAATTTGACAATATCCCTGCACATAGCAATTAAAACAGGCACAAACTTCAATAAGATCTGCTGAGCAGATCTCAAGGAACTCTATTCTTATATGACACAATGATACATGCTGCATCAGGACGCTCGGACACAACACCTGCTCTGTGGAAGGACAATGTTTTAATGCTTGTGTTTACAACTGGTTTTAGACGGTTTCTGCAGTTAATGCTAGGTGGGGATTAGAGAACCAGAACAGTTCCCCTCCCCGCCCCAAAAAGCAGCTCCCGCTACATGGTATCTCAATTACAGATACATGTCCCAGGTTGGAAATGTGGCCAGTCTCAATAGTTCCAGTTACCATAGTCACCCTCTTACTGGCATTTGGAACAATCAGCCTAGTGCTGAACTGTCCAGCAGCAAGTGCTACTGAAAAACAGGTGTGTCTTTTAAGTGGAAATCTGTAAGAGGGAACCAAACAGCAAAAAGGAAATAGGCCGTTTTAAAAGCTCCAAGACAAAAATTCTACAAGTGTAGATTCTCACCATTGTGTTGAAATGACAGCTAAACTGGGGTTCTGCTTTTAGACATTTTATTATTAGAAACAGGTCTGCTCGTTCCAGTGTTCTTCCTTTTCCCTCCTGTGTTTCAAGGCAGCAACCTGATCAGTAGGCATTATCACCTTGTTCCTGAGTTGTTATGCATACCTGATCACATTATATGCCTTTTAAATATAGCACACTGGACCAAAAGCCAGCCAAGCTGTTACTACCCAGACGCAGCATAGTCAGCAAACTTACTCAGCTCTTCATGGTTAACGCATGTGGACCTTCCGCCATTCTACCCTCATCTTGCATACTCTGCCTATTATTAACACATCTGAGGCACAATCAAGAGTTGTTTCACTTTGATGAAAGTAATCACTCCCCAAGTTGAGGGCAACTTGTTTTGCAAGGAAGGGAGAAGAGAGAGAATGCAGGTACATCTATGCCCGAGGTGGCGAACCTATGGCACTCCAGATGTTCATGGACTACAATTCCCATCAGCCCCTGCCAGCATGGCCAATTGGGGCTGATGGGAATTGTAGTCCATGAACATCTGGAGTGCCATAGGTTCGCCACCACTGCTCTATGCCTTCTGCTTCAGAATCATTGCCCCAGCAGGCCATTCGTCTATCAGGATACATCGTTAAACCTATACTTTGTGTCCATGAGCATTGGACTAAAGGAGACCTGAGGGAAGATGGGCCCCCTTCCCTTGTAACTTCTCTGCTGATGCAGCTGAGGAGAAGCCACAGCTCCATAGCAGAGAACATGCTCTGCAATAGTGGACCCATCCAAGACAAAGATATTCCTTATAGAAACAGAACTATGTTGTGGGGGCAGAACATGTGCTTTGCAAGTATAGTGTCGCAGGTTATTGCCTTGAGAGCAATGAAAGTTGGACATAAACCTGAAAATAGTCAGACTCTAGATTTAAAAAGGACCTTTAGCCCCGTGAAGGCAAAAAAACCAACCCAGGCCTGGGAGCTCAAGAAGAAACCACCAAACAACCACAGAGAAAGCAGCTGTGGCATCTACATGCAACCCTTCACTTGCTTAATCTGGAGGTTTGGACTGGGCTGTCATCAGTATGCTGATGGACGGCCGTCCAGAAGCCACCCCAGAAGTTCAGGCCAGTTGTTTGGGGGTCATGAGGGAATAGATGAAAGAGAGCCACCTGAAGTTAAATCCAGTCAAGACTGGCATCATGTGGCTAGATCGGAGTGGGATGATTGGGGAGGGATGATTGCCGACCCTGGACAGGGTCCGGCTAACAGCTGCATTGACTGTCAAGAGTTTGGATGTGCTCCTGGATGCCTCCTTGTCTATGGAGGCCTGGGTGGCACATACCCCTCAGGTGGTGTTTTTCCATCTTCGCCAGACGAAGCAGCAGGCATCCTATCTTTCACAGACTGATCTAGCCACTGTGATCCATGTGATGGTCACCTCTAGGTTAGACAATTCGCTCTACCCAGGGCTACCCTTGGGTCAAATCCAGAGGCTCCATTCCGTCCAAATTGTGGCAGTGAAGTTCTTTATGGGGTCCCTGTGGCAGACGCATATTCAACCTGTGCTCCATCAGCTGCACTGGCTTTGGGTGGAGCACCAAATCAGATTCAAAGTTCTTGCACTAACAAATGTAGTCCTAAATGGTCTGTGATCAGCGTACTTGGGGCTGGTACATTCCTCAAAGATTGCTCCATTCAGTGAATTCTAACCTACTCAAGGTCCCCAGCCCCAGGAAGTCTGGCTGGCCTCAACCAGGGCCAGGACCTTTTCAGGTCTGGCCCCAGCCTGGTGGAACGCTCCATCTGAAGAGACCAGGGCCCTAAAGGACCTTATGCCATTCCACAGAGCTTGTAAGACAGAATTGTTCTGACAGGCATAGGGTTGAGGAAGGTACGGTTAACCATCTAGGCCTTCACTCTCTGACTATAAATGTTATTAGTCAGCTCCAGCAGGACCCTTTAGTGCCACTATTGTCTGTTTATTTAAATTTTACTGAATTGGAAACTTAAACTCCACTTGGTTTTATGATATTTTAAAGATTTTATTCACTATTTTAAATGTTTTATGTATGTGCTGTGAGCAACCCCAAACCCAGGTGGTGAGGGATGGCACATTACATCAAATAAAGCAATATTAACCTCGAAAGTCCATAGCTCCTGGACTGTGATCACTGTGGCCTGTGAGGAGTGGAAGCCCTGCTTTCAGAGGTACCACAGGCACCTATCAGACAACAGCTTTTCAGCTGCCTGACCTTAGTGACAACATCCGCAGAGGGTGTGCTTGGTGATTACATGTGAAAGAAATGGCCTCTTTTAATTTTCTTACCCACCCCAAAGCTTCTTTGAGTGGAGGATCAAAAGCCAAGTAAGCTCTGCCTATTTGACAGAAGCAGGCAGCTGGATCAAAATTGAAGGGCTACTCAAGCATAAGCTTATTCTTTAGCACTTTATAATCTGCACTCAATTAGGAGGTGTTTTTTTTTAAATAAAGCATTTTTATAAAGCCTTTCCTTTCATAGATTTCAAGACCAGCTCCTGGGCAGATGTGTGTTTGCTGTCATCACAGGAAAAAATGATTCTAAAAACTTCTGGTCTAGACAAAAGGACTCTTCATCAATGAGAAAAAGAAACACTGATCACATGCTTTCCTGAACAGGTTGATCAATGTCTAACCGTATCCTTTTGACATGCAATCCACAGCTGCATTTGCTACAACCCAGCATACACAAAGTCCGTGCAGGGAAACAGCAGAACCTGGCTGGCTTTGCTGGAGTCCTGCGTAAACCAAAAATGCTTCCTCATATCCAAAGGAGGGAGAAAGGGAGGCGGGGGGAGGGGAGGGAGGATACAAATGGGTTCCTCATCAGACACATAAAAATGGAAGGAAGTTTGACAATTATTGTTCTAAACAAATGCCTAAGGTTAACATCTGATTTCCATCTTGAAATGTTCACGCAGGCCACTCCTATAATTCTGGGTTATTTTTGAATGCACATTCTGCTCTCTCTTTTTTTGGCCTTAATCTCTTATATCCCAGAACGTACAATCCACCCACCCACTCCTCAAAGCACATTTAAACTTATCTCCAGTAAATTAAATCAGACGATTCTTAGAACCCTGTTGCAAATAAGAGGCATTTGATCCAGCAGCTATTCTGGGGAAACTGCACCCAAATGGTCATATGGTCTCAGAACAAAAACTGACCCAAGACACTATACAACTTTTCATTAAAAATATGAGAGGGAGAAAGAATCAACAATCTACAGTGGTTTATTGTCAGATCACATCCACACCTTATGGTCTGCAGATGTTTCATAAGCTTAGCATAACACACCAAGAGTGTTCTGTCACTTCATGGCAGATTAGAGTCAGAGCATACCCAAACCTACTGAAGGGTGTTAAACTTTGCTTCACAAGGCCAGAATGCCAAGTAACCAACCATAAGATCCTTACTCAAGAACAAGGACGCCAATATGGCTAGCTACCTTCCATAGACAGAAGAACAACACAAGGCTCTAGGGCAGGATGGTAATGGAGAAGACAGCAATGAGGAGCCAATCGCAACACACACAGGGATTCCACAGCCCCTTTGCCAGTCTGCACAGGACACAGATGTTTCAGCACAGGCAAGCTAGAGACCAGGGATGAAGCACACAATATGTTTCACAGTGCAATTACTGGTTAGACTGACACTGCACAGGGAGGTATGAATACTACTTCTATACTTTTGGGGAGGCCTGCAAGTTGTTTTACTTTCACACCAATGGGATTCAAGGACAGATACTGGGGATCTGCTCTATAAGTTCAGGCAGCAATGAGTCAATCACAAGGAACTCTTCTAGGCAGGACTGCCCGAGTTCTTGGGCGTTACTGCTCAATCACAGGCCATGAAAATAAGTCCACTGCTACTTCTCCACAGAGTAGACACAAATGAGTAATGATACATCATGGGAAAAGAAGAGGTGTTGGTTTAGCACAAAGGTGAAGCAAGGTGTACAGCTATGTGTGAGCTCACTGACATCTATGAATTGTCACAAGGATACCAAGTATGCACAGATGCATGGGTTCCAAACCCCAAAACCTTCTAGCACTGAATGCAAGTCTTTGATAGGCATTATATGTCGCATGCTTGAGACTTTCTAGCCTTTTTTTGGATAATGCTTTCAAAATCTACCCTCACTATCTCAACAGATAAATCTAAAAGTTGCAGGTCTCTGCTGTGATACACTGTGCTACCATAATACCCAGTTGCTACAGAAATTAGAGGCCAACTGATCAGTCTGGGCATTTCCCTAGATTTCAGCTTGACCCCAGTAGGGTTTCTTTTTCTTTGGAACTTCTGCACTTTCAAAAGTACAGAAGGCTAATTAGACAAGAGTAGTCAGCACGGCGCTTTATGAAGAATTTATGGAATTCAGCAATTGTGCAAGCGAAGAGACAAGTTGCTGTGCAGCAACACCACTTTGCCTATGCAGGCCGCAGCTCAGGAGCCAGAGCTGTAACAGCCAACCATTCTATTGAGCAAGACACAAACTCTGGGGACTAACAAAGGGGATCAGAATTCTTCACTGATACAGACAAGCCCAGCAGTGAGTAACATTGCACAAGAGGGATATTCTGCATGCCTTTCACACATCCACTTCATTTTATCTGCACAATACAAAGTAGAAGAAAGAATTTGGAATGCTGTTCTGAGTGTTTATCGTTGAGTAAGGGAAGAGGACAAACTCGGGAATAAGTTTGCCCAGATTACCTTCTTCCATCATCTTTATTGTAAGAAAGATATGCCTGCATTCTTTTTGACCTTTGCCAGCGTGCATGCAAGTCGAGAATGACAGAAACCATTGAACATGTGCTATTGTATTGTAGTTTCTATCAAGAAATTCTAACTTGGCACATCTCTACAATTCTGTCTAAGTATCTAGGAAGAACAAACCACTTTATCTCTTTGCTTCTTGCCGATAGCTCCAATGAAACTACCTTTAAAGTAGCAAGATTTGGGGCTATGGCATGTTCCAATAAAGCAGAAAACGGTGGTTTGGTTTTAAAAACCCAATATTTTAGTTTGTATTTTACACACTGCATGTTACCTATATTGAGTATTGCTTAATACAATCATTGCAGACTATGTATCATTGCTGTGTGGTTCCCTGTTCTTGGATTCTAATAAAGATTGAGTGAGTGGAATAAATTCTAAGAAGACCGGAAGGCAGAGGGCTCAAACTGGAATGAAACAGCAAGATGACAGCAGAAAGCCAAGTCATGCTAACAAAACAGCTCAGCCCTGCCCTATTTTATTTGTTGCCTCAGCCACACCCTTTGGAACAGATGTTTTTAGCAGAAGTGCGCATACCCACACACACATTTGTAAGCTTCATATGCCTACTCTAAGAAATGTAGACTTGAGCATCTTACTGATGGTGGCAGAAGGGCAATTTTCACTGATCACTTGTCCTACTGCAGACCCTCATGTTACACACACTCTCATTTCTGGATTCCCACTGACAGTGTTCCAGGGAGGCATAATTAGCTGCAGCAGGAGAGGGAAGGCGGCAAAGTTCCAGCCCCATCACAGAGCTCTGCTTGCATTACTTTGCAAGTAAGTCACTGACAGTAACCAAGCTCTGTATAGTGCATGATCCTTGCAGTCAAAGCTTCCTAGGCTGCTTGGTCCAGGCTGGAATAGCATGTTCAGTAATATCAGGGTTTTAAGAACTCTGGTCCTGAACAAACATGACTTGGGCTCCAAATGCCACCCAGCCAAACTCTGGGTGAGCTTCTGAAGAAAGATTATATATGCAGAAACAGCAGAAAGAGGTGGTCACCTGAAGTAAGAACAGCCTTGTAGTCACCATGGCTGACTGCAACCAGGAGTCCATGTAGTTCATAGTACAGGCGAACCTATGCCTGCCTATGGTAGGGCATCTGCAGCTGGCCTTGCAATTTAAACGAGGGCAGGGAACCTCATGCTACCACAGTGGCACAAGGTTTTCTTGCAAAAGAATATTTTCCGCATGGGAGAGCATTCCATCATGCAAGCTGTTACCCACAGTCTAAAGTGATACAACTCAGACCTTGTTTTACCACTCCAGCGGGGCCTTATTTACACAATCCGACCCCAATAGTACTAGTAACAACAGCAATATGATAATGTAGCTCTCTCACAGCTAGAAATGCTATGCCTGAGGGAAAAAAATGGAAAAGATTGGCGCATAGATCATTTTCCTCCCCTGACCACTACCCCCACCCCTCCCCGCCCAGCATTTCCAACAGAAAAATTAGTGGACTTTTTTTAGTGCCCACCAAAATAAAAGGCACATCAGAGAAAGGCAAAGACAGATTGGAGGTCACTGAAGCCAGAACAAGGAACTGCCTTTTCTCTGTAATACATTCAATAATGGTCAGAAGGAGGGAGTAGTTTTAGAGCTTGGTTTGGTTTTGGTAATACTTGTTGTATTGGACTGCACAGGAAAAGAGAGTTTTAAAAATATGGATCTGACTAAGCCAGTGTGTTTACACGTCAAGAGTGAGGAATAAATGCCTTAGGACCGTGGTGGCGAACTTTGGCACTCCAGATGTTATGGACTACAACTCCCATCAGCCAATTGGCCATGCTGGCAGGGGCTGATGGGAATTGTAGTCTATAACATCTGGAGTGCCAAAGGTTTGCCACCACCGCCTTAGGAAAAGGGGAAGCACTTGACTGGACACCCTAGACCTGCACTCTGATTGGTTTAGAAATGTGATGCCATGGAGGGGGAGGAGGATAACTCTGACAAGAAAAGCTAGAGGGGCTTTTGGATTTCCTTGAGTGAACATCTAACTGCCTTAACTGTGCAAAGTGTGTCTTCTCTGAGAGAGAGTAGTTCAGTCAGTGTGAAATATCTGACTGGTCCTACTGGTTTCAGCCTGACCTGAGAGCAAAATTATACCCAGAAAGAATGAACTGATAGTTTATTGAGGAGCCAGGCTGAGGTGGGAAACCAGAGTCTTTCCACAGGGGGTCATATACATAAACTAGAGTTATGTTCATGTTGGGTTTCTGATTGTGGGAAAGGCTGTTTGTGAGAGTATTGCATATAGGTACCAGCCTATCAGAACCATGTGTATAATCCTTAAGCCAGTACAATCTTACGAAACTGTACCATCTAAAGAACTACTAAGCTACTGAATCTAAACTGAAACTTCAAATAACTGTGCCAGCACGTAAAACTAAGAACTGATTAGTCCAGGGGTAGGGAACCTGGGGCTCGAGAGCCGCATGCGGCTCTTTTGCCCTTGCACTGCGGCTCCACAAGCCGAGCCGCCGGCTTCATCCTTGCCCGCCCTGCAGGCAGCAGGGCGGGCGCACCAATTGCCCGCAGCCGGCTGGGCCGTGCCGGGGCTTCCCTTCTCACCCGCCCTGTTGGAGTGGGGCGGGCGCTTTCCCGGTGGCCGGCAAGGCCGAGCCGCTGGCTTCATCCTTGCCCGCCCTGCAGGAAGCAGAGCGGGCTTCCCCTCTCGCCCGCCTTGTTCGAGCGGGGTAGGTGCTTTCCCGGCGGCCAGCAAGGCTGAGCTGCTGGCCCCATCCTTGCCTGCCCTGCAGGCAGCAGGGCGGGTGCATCCATACACTTCTCAGAATGAGTGGAGTAAAAGGTAAAAAAGCCCAATATATACAGTGTTATCTTTATTTTAAATATCAAAAATTATTTGCGGCTCCCAGTGTTTTCTTTTCCTGTGGAAAACGGGTCCAAATGGCTCTTTGAGTGTTAAAGGTTCCCTACCCCTGGATTAGTCTAACCCAGGGGTAGGGAACCTGCGGCTCTCCAGATGTTCAGGAACTACAATTCCCATCAGCCCCTACCAGCATGGCCAATTGGCCATGCTGACAGAGGCTGATGGGAATTGTAGTTCCTGAACATCTGGAGAGCCGCAGGTTCCCTACCCCTGGTCTAACCATAAGCTACTGTATATATTTCTCCTACCTATTATTTTCCTTCCATCCAAGTTTCTCCTATTCCCATCTCCTGTTAATAAACGTTGATTCTGTTTGTTTGAACATGCATCAGTTTTATTTTGGGCCTTAAGAAAGGGGTTTGCCAAAAAATAAAAATATTGGGCTCCTTTTACCTTCTGGGAGAGTTATTGGACTGAGCAACAGTGCTTTTATTTTACCTCATGCTACCATTTAAAGCAGCTCAGTCCCAGGAAAAGGAAGAAATTCTGACAAGCCTGGTCAGAGAGAGGTTTGCCTGCCTCAGTGAGTTGAGAAGGTGAGGGGATCCATCACACTTGCTTATATCAAAACCACGTTAACACCTCCAATTGAAGGTATTCCTTTATCTACCACACTCCTAGAAAGTGGAGATTTATACCCCCCAGACACAGTTCAACAACAAAGGAGACCATGCTGCTGCCAAGGACTTCTACAATACAGGCAGCTGTGTGTACCTACCTAAGTCTTTGGCGGGGGTCAGAAGGAGTCCCAGTCCGTCTGGCTGTACCATAGTCTGTCATTGTGCCATAATCCAGGTCTTCATATCCCATACTGCGCTGGTCATCCTCCAACCCATAAGGTTCTGCATGGAAGCGGTTCAAGTCCATATTACTTCCCCCTACTCGCACCTGGGGTTGGGGCCCATAGACATCTTGCCGGCTAGGGGCCCGGTAGCCATCCATGGAGGGGCGATAGCGTTCATCAATACGGGTCACACGGGACAAACTACCATAGTTGTGTTCACTACCATGGTAGCCATCTTCATAAGGGCGGCCATAACCATCAGGATAGTGGTAGTTTCGCGGAAGGGTGGCTGTGCCTGGCTGGCTCATGTAGGCACCGGGACCACCATTGGTGTTTTTCCTGAAGTTCCTATCCATGGTCTGGATGTAGTTGTTGGTGACTGGAGAGCCATCTATAGGTAACCCATCTGGGCCAACAGGTACCTGCTGTACTGTGCGTGTGGTCATGGTCTTCACCACCTTCTTCATCTAGAAAATCAATCAGGTGCAGTAAGGTACCTGGCAATTTCCCCTTCGCCACAGGTGTCCTCAGTGCCAACTTCCCCATTAACCCCCGTGGGACATTGTTCTGCACATGCTATTTGGTGATATAGTCAAGCTTTATTTTCTATTTATTTTATAAAATTTTTATGCCGTTCTTCTCCTTGTGGGCTCAGGGTGGCTTACAATATACCAAAAATTGCAATACAAAATATGGGCCCAAAAGGTCACAAACACTTCAAAATAAAACACAAATGGTGATTTGGTATTTCCTTTTATCTCATACCTACCCTGACAAAAATCCCACTGAGAAAACAAGGAAGAGGGGGGTCACTTAGATGGTGCTGCCACGGCTGCCTCAACCATATGCCTGGTGGAACAGCAAGTCCCACAGTCTCACCAATCAGAGCGTTCCACCAGGTTGGGGCCAAGGCTGAGGAACGCTAGTCGAGGCAGGGACTACCAGGATGTTATTATTTGCTGAAAATAGTGCCCACCAAGGGACATACTGGGACAGGTGGTCCCAGACCATTTAGCAATTTCTTGTTATGGGCCACGTGTCTGTCTGCATACCCAATGTTATTCTACAGAACAGTCATGCCCAAAGTATGTAGTTATCACTAAAGCAATCATTATGACTGGTTATCAGAACCATTCATCTGATGGACTTTGGGGTAGTGTGGATTTAACATTATCAATTGTTTAACCAAAGTTAAGCAATCAGAAACAGACCACAGAATCATATAATCCCTCATTCTTTTCCAGAGTACAACATCCTGAAACTTGGTGTCAGAATGTCTGACTAAAATTGAGCAGATGCAGGTTTGATTCAGCAATAAAAATCACTGGATGACCCTTAGGCTAGTCTCTCAGACTATCCTACTGCACAATGTTATGGAAAGATGAAACAGAAAACAAGAACCATGCACGCTACCCTGAGGTCCTCTGACTAAAAATGGGTGAGATGTTCCTTAGGCCAGTCTGAAAACAATGGTTTCAGATCTGGGCTAAGTATTAACTCTGGTCAGCATCATTTTCCAATGTAAACAATTAAAAGCAGTTAAGTCTGGCAAGAGGAATGAACTGTCTTATAATCTCCTTCCTACTGGCTAATCACGGTCAAGCGGGTTGAACCAGCTGCACCAAACTTTTGAGATGGCAGCAACTGAACAAGCAGTCATATGAGGAAGCTATCACTGAGGCAACCACATCAGAGCACATTTTGAGGCCATTTCCATGCATTAGCTTGTTTGTATGCTGTCAGCACTTCCTTGCCATTAGAGACACTGAAGAATTAAGTGGCATGCATAATGAACGCTCACTCTGCCCAGCTTTCACAAAGACATCAGACATTGTTCTGCAATACGAGGCATTCTAATTTTTCCCTAGTCTTACTGTGGTTTCCGTACGGCGGGTCGTGCCATCATCTGAGGTCTCTACAGAAACAACAGACATGGCACCCTCTGGGTCTTCCTCCATTGTGTAAGTCTCTTCCACAATCTGTCCTGGATCCTGCATTCTGGGAATGGTGCTGTATATGAGGTGGCTGTGGTCCTGAGGCAATGATTAGAACACAGCATATCAGTCCAGTTCTTCCCCGATTACAACAGAAAACTCCCTGTTAACACACCCACTACCTGTAAAGTCCCAACCTGACAGAGAGGCTGGGAATAACACAATTTTTGTTTGGCTTTTCAAAAAATCATTAAACAAATCGAAAGTGCTCCCTGAGTGCTCTAATTAATATAGAATAGAACTGAATGATGCTGTGTACAACTAGAATTAAAGTTACAATTTATATCAGTTTGTTACTGCAACAAGAGAGAAAATTGGATGGGAGACAAAAATGCCAAATGGCTTTAGACCCTGCGCAGAATGGAAGAACTACTGACTCATGCTTCTCCTCTGAACTATACCCACAGACACAGGATATAACTGATCAAGCATCCTTATAGTGATCTCTGCTGATGTTTAGGACCTCAGTTGTTATAGAAAGGAAGACTTTGGAAGCATTCAGCGCCAGTTCTTAATTTTAAAAAAATCAGGTCCTGCTCCTGAGCCAGAGACAGACAAGTGGGAGGAGAACCTGGGATCAATCCCTGACCCCTCCTGTTAAAGGCCTTGGGAAAGTCCTCTCTATCCAAGGCCCTAAAGAACTACTGTCAGTCACAGTAGAGGACTCAATGATCTGACTCAGTGTAAGGAAGCTTCATATGTTTTTACACAGCATCAACATCCCCTCTCAGCAACCCAGAGTCACAGAAGAAACCCTTCGTTCTCTTTACCTGTGGTCCGTTGAGTTTCAGTTCTGAGAATTTCTGCCTCTCCAGGTCAGCATTGCCCAGAAAGCGGCCGTTCTGTAAGAGACAACAGGAGTGAATCTAAAGTCAGGACTGGGAAGCAGGGAAAGAAAAGTCAGCAGCTGTATGTTGTTGAATAAGTTCAACCAGGCCACCCTATTGTCTTTCTGTATGCTTGTTCATCACATTCATTAAGAGGCTAGAAATGTAAACTAGTGTGATTTGAAAGCAATATGGTTGAACAGAATATGGTTCCTTTTTTGTTATCAAGTCACAGCTGACTTGTGGCGACCCCATAAAGTCTTCAAGGCAAGAGATCTTCAGAGATGGTTTGCCATTGTATGCCACTGCATTGGGACGATGGTATTTCTTGGAGGTCTCCCATTCAAATACTCGCCAGTGTCAAGGCTGAGAATGTGTGACTGACCCAATGTCATCAAGAAAGTTGCTATGGCAGTGTGGGGTTCGAACCTAAATTTCCCAGATCCTAGCTGAACAGTAACCCATTACACCATGGTTCTTCATATGTTATTAAAAAGGCATTAAGTTTTCAGGAAATATCTACATTAAGATTGACATAGGTTAAAATTATATATACTGGAAGCATTCAAAATCTGTTATATGATGCCCCACTCCTACAGATATTCAACCATTTATACTAAAACAGGTGTTTGTACACAGAAAGCCTTACTGACAAAGAGTTCAGAGACTGGATTTCCCCCAGTGCCTCAATATAACCAATCCAATCCTATAAATCCCCATCCCAAGAATCTAAGCAGACTGGTCCCATTAGACCCTGTCTTCACCAAAATGAAAAGTAATTGAAGGCAGGGTAATTGGGGCATTTTGGTTTAATTCTCTTGTAATCTTGGGACTTTAACTGTTCCTGCATTGACAGCTTTTTTATTCAAAACTCTGAACACCTTTTATTCCTACTGAGGCTGTGATTCTCCATTAAATGGGAAAGAAGCACTCCTACAGACAGAAGCATAATTAACGGTGGCAATGCACAACTTTCCCCAAGTTTATCCTTCAGGATAAAAGACTATCGAGAAGCAAAGCAAAGGGGAAAACAAGGTGATCTCTGGCTAAATGCCCAACAGAAGCTATGTGAAGGCCCTCCAACTTACAATGGTGGCTTTTCCCTCACATCATCAGGGCAAAGCCAGCTGCCTGCAAAGATGCTTTAGAGAAGCTGTGCTTTTAAAGAAATAACCACTATCACATTAGGATGGAGGGCTTCATTTCACTGTCACAAGTCAAGAATTACTGCCTATTAGTCTTTTAGTCTAATGTCCTTTAGTCTAATGTATACCCCTTGTGGTATACATGACAAGCAACTACAGCACAGATGTCCATGGATATTTGAAACTGAAGCTGGTTGTATTATGCAACAAGCAACTGCTAAGAAGCTGTAGGTACCAGTCTACAGCATCATTTTTATAAACCCAGAGGTCATTGTACACAATAGTCCCCAAAGAACAAAGAACGCTCAACATGTTTGCCAAAGTTGGTTTCTGACCTGTGAATCCATTTTCATGTACAGTTGTTCTGCATTTCTGACTGTCACTACAAGTACACAGATGCTCAATAGGAATAATGGACAAGAGTCTAGTGGTCTGAATCCTTCATCTCCATTACAACTTCACTAAAATAAAGGTTTTATTAATAAACTAATAAACAGGCACTGGCAAGGTACCTCATTAAGCACACGCAGGCAAGCAGATTACTGTAGCTTTAGGACCTTTAGGCAGACTATTATCAAGGCCGCACTCCAGCAGGCACCACTTAAATTGGGAGCAGACAAGCATTTCACTTGTCCACCTCACTTGAGGCAATTTTACCTGGTGCCGGCGGGTGAGAGTGCCGTTGGCCATGGTCTGGCTGGCATCCTGTGGGGAGACACGGACGCGCTCCAGCTGCGCAGAGACATGGCGCCGTTCTTCCTCCAGCGCCCGTGTCAGCTTCTCAAACTGTGCCTCCTGCTCTTTGACGGAGGCAAGTATACTGGCAGTCGACTCCACTTCTGAGTCATCCATGGTTGTGAAGGCCCCGCACGGGGGGAGAGAGGGTGCAAGGCAGGAAGATGCCACGGGTTTGGTGGGAACTGGTATCACACAGAAAGGGGGCTGGAGGGGAGAAGGCGCCCCTCACTTCACAGATGGGGAGAAATTAAGAACAGAGATCTTCGATCAGGAAAGAGAGATTAAAAATCAAATTTGAAAGGCCAAGTTCTACCCATACCCCAACCCAATCAGCAAAGCAGAAAAACTGATACCAGAATTTCCTCATCCAGTCTCCTCATGGCAACAACCACAGGTCCAAGACCAGGGATCAGTATGCAACAGGATTTTCTTTCACAAAGGTGCTCCTGCCACAATGAAGGATGGAGACTGAATATGGAATCCAGACTCTATCCCATTATCTCCTTCCCTACAGACTTTTAAGCACACCAAGGACACTGGGTAGGATAGATCCAAATTTTAGTGCCAAGCTAACTATTTCTTGGAGAAACCTGATGGGTAATTTTGATTGTGACCCCAATATAAACAGTTGTCCTAGGTGCTCAAAGGGAAATCCCTCCCCTCCAGGACAGACAACAATTAACGCCGCTGTCTGGTTCTCTTGCTTAAGCAACCTAAGTCTTGTTATTATATCACAGTTCCCTCAGATGTATGAACACCCTTTATGTTCTCACCCTTACTGAACGACTCTCTCTGGATGAGAAACTCAAGGTGACATTGTGTGCAATTTGGTATAATAAATAGGGTAAGCGATTCCAAATTGGGAAAAAATTAGTCTGGACTAGCTTCTTAGTCCTAGATAACTCCCTGTAACCAAGAATGGCCCCCATAGTCTGTTTTTAAGCACAGATGGAAAATAAACATACCCAACGCTGGGATTCACTCTTACTCCTTCATTACCTTGGTTGCAAGGTAAAGATCTTTACAAGAGACCATCCCTTCTTTAACATATGTTATTTATATGCATAGTATGCTCTGACTCCAATTTCTAAAATCTATTGTGCCAGCACTTTCACAACTGAGTGGCCTGCTTCACCCCACACCCTTTTCTCCAAAAAGAGAAAGATGCATAACAATGCAGTACTTAAACATCTGCCAGTATCCTTGAAATAGTTGTAAAAAGGAGAAGCCTATCAATTCATGTGACTTTCCAAAACTATGGGTATACTGGGCAGGGGAAGGGTACAACCTCAGAGTGCATATGGCGGAAGACTGTAGCTGCCCATGAATCCACATGAATAACATGCCACTTGCAATAATTTGTATACTTTTCTATTCCTAAGCATATACTCATAGAGGAAACACTGCCATGGAAATCAGTGTCTCATTTGGCAGATTAAATTGGATAGGTCAATAAATTTTGAGGGCATTTCTTTCACTTGAAGTTGTGCTCAGAGACTTGCTTGCATACTGCACTTCAGAAGTAAGGATTGGCACTATACAGGGAAGCAGAACCACATCAGGAGATTTCAATCCCTTGGCACGTTCTACAGTGAAAACTGTTCCTCACACCAGTTCCCTTCAAAAGGACTGATTTTCTCCAGCACTGATTATCTGCTTAAAATTGTGGGTGTACAGCTGAAAAACGAATGTGGCTGGAAGCTCCCCATAACAAGGATAAACAAGATGGACAAGAAAAGCAAGCTTTTTTTACCTATCATATCTCCAAGCCCAGGGCTGTTGCGAAGGTGCTCAGAACAGGCCCTGGCGTTTACACACTCAACTGGAATGTCTCAGGCCATTGAACCAATCCCCTTTTAAGGACACGAAGCTAGATTTTTATGCAATACATGCACAGACGATTTTAACATGGTTAGTCAAGAGGAAATAGAGCCCACCGCCCACACCAACAGTCAAAAGTCAACATATTAAGATTTTCCCATACCATACAAACCTGTGAAGAAGGCCGATCTGAACCGATTGGCTAAGGCACAGCCTGGTCTAAGTGCAGAAAGTCATGGGAGAAGCAGCCCAGCCACCAACAGCAAGGAAGCAGGAAGGAGAAGGCTGCAGAGATAGCAGGAAGGGAATTTTTTAAAAATCACAAGTGTAAATTTGAAAGGAAGCCAGGGAGACAGGTAAGGAAGGATTCAAGATTATATATGAATTCGTTTTTTAAAATTTCTTTTTCGGTAAAATTGCTACAATATAAGAATGGTATTAACTAGCAAAATATAAAACAAGGAGAGTGGATTATGGGGTGGGTGATCTGAAGCACGAGTGGGTCTTTCACAACGGGAGGTGAGACGACACAAAAGGGAAAGGTGAGAACCCAACCCTGGGTGCCAGCAAGACCAGACAATGACAGGGGCATGCTCAGAGGAAAATAACTTGTAGATCTAATCTCTTAATCTCCATTTATAAAATGTTAATAGTTGTATTACTACATGGCTGGTTTACCACCTGCTTCTTAATTTTAACAGTCTTTATTTTATTATGAAGTTACTACCAAACTTAGGGGCCTCTTTATAAGCCAAGGAGGCAGGATAGAAACGACAAAAAGTTATTCCATATACTTGATGTGGCCAGCTCAGTGGACTAAACAGTTTTAAGGTCCTGGTATTCCAGTTAAGGCAAGATATGGTAGAGATGCCGCCTTGCAGCACAAGCACACATCCCACCTCCAGAAATCCTTGTCCAAGCATGTCAGCATAGGCAGAGCTTCAAAACCCCAGCAAAATCAAGGCAGGGATGACGTGCTTGGACTAGCCTGGTCTCCAAGACTGATAGTGCCTCTCCCCACTTTCCCACGGTGCTGGTGACACACCAGCCCCTAGAACAAACTTACACACACGAGGTCAGAGACATAACAATAAGGGCAAAAACATCTGTGAAGTATTCCAGAGAAGAGGTCTCACTACCTTGCCTGCACAGCCAATCCTGCAGTCATCCAACAGTTTTTAACTTGCAATGTGCCCACTTTGCCTTTAAACTTATCAGGTGACCTTGATCCAGTCACATTCTCTCAGCCTAACCTATCTCAAATGGTGGCTGTTAGGATAAAATGGTGGAGGGGGAAATGATGCTTTGAGTCCCTGTTGGGGAGACAAGCAGAGTATAAGTACATAAATAATACTACTGTGGAACTTGCCCCGGTAGTGCCCCATTTTAACCAAGGATCATCATCAACCCCATTTTGACCAAAGATCATCATCAACAAGATCTAAACCCAAAATTCCAGAATCTCACATATTCTACATAAAGCCACTGCAGCCAAAGTAACAAAGTGTGTGTCTCAACACCCTGAAGATAGTTCTGGCTTGCAAATACTCTTGCCACAATATATTTGATAGTTTTTAAAGTTTACAGGAGACCTATTTTTGTAAATCCCCAAGGAGATACCTTTATTCCTCAAGAAAAGCAGCTGATTTCAAAAAATAGGAACGTAACTCCAGACAGTAATAGTACAATATATCATACCATCATATTTCTAGTCACATGTACAGTTGTCAAATAAGCAATTCTTTGTGTTTCTCCATTCAGTTCAGACACTTTGGCACCAAGAGGACTTTGACCCAGAAGAGGGTTTTGTTAGTTTTAGACTGTCTTATGTTTTCACCATCTGGTGGCCTCCACCCTGTAATTTTCCCCTGTCAAAAAACAGTCCAGTTCTGCAGCCAGGAGAACCTAAAGCTTGGCCGGGGTCATAAAGTACTTCCTGTTCTTTCCCCTCCAGAGTTGTTGAGGATGATCCTCTGGACCAGGGGTCTGCAAACTGTGGCTCTCCAGATGTTCATGGACTACAATTCCCATCAGCCCCTGCCAGCATGGCCAAGTGGCAGGTCTGATTGAAACTGTAGTGCATGAACATCTGGAGAGCCAGTTTGCAGACCCCTGCTCTGGACAACCTACCAGTTCTATGCCAAACTTAGCATTGAAACTGTCCACTCCAGGACATTACTGCACTGCCCCACCATTACAGCCACAACTTTCTCAAGTCTCAAAGCACATCAGTGGCTGCAAGTCCAAAATGCAACATCAGGCAAAACTACATTAGGTTACAGATAAGGCTGGGAGTTTGAGGATCATTTTGCCAAACCTTAGACGAAACACTAATTTCCTTCTGCAGCAAGACACACCAACGCAAAGGCACCAGAAGTTGCTTTTGAGCACAGTTTCTCCACAGGGCAAACTGCTCCCCCCCCACCCCAATAACTGAACAGGACAGATAAAGTAGTTGTCCCAATGAAATCCACTCTATACAGGAGCCTATCTGATGCCTCTATCAACACTGGTAGCTTAGCTTGGATCATCGAGAGAGCGTAATGAATTTTCGAAAAACTCCAGCTGCTATACCTACTTTGAAACACTCAGTTTTTAAATGTCAAAGTCTTAAAAGTAGTGTTCAAAAGCTTGAGGTCTCAGGTATGCCATTATCTGCCACACTAGGGGAGACAATTTTAGCATACCAACCACGTCTCCTTTCTGCACCGCTGCCTCTCCATTTAAATCATGGACAATGGCTATTGCAATGCCATATATCTTAAGGTCTAGTGTTACAGTCTGCCAGACTCCAGAATGCTACATTCCAGAGCCAAGCATTTTCTAACACAAGATTATACCCTAGGCAGTGGTTTCGGAAAACAGAAGGCAGCGTACTGCTACTTGCTTCACTTGATCTAAACAGCAGCGCATAATCTCAGACCTGCATATTTTGCATTCTACAACCTGAATGAAATAGATGAAAGTATATGTTTTTGCTTATTTTGACTAATACTGCCATCTGTGGAATCACTTCTGAGTTAGCAACAGGAGAGTCAAGCAAAACTTGTTCGGGGCCACATTCAGCCCAAGACCTACATTACTTCTTTTGCCAAGACCACAGCTCTTCCATTAGCTTTCAGATAAGCATACCTTGCATGGAGATATAAAGGTCATGTTTATATAGCACTTCTCCAGGTTCTGAAAGGACTCCATGCATCACTTCACCAGATCATCGCACCAAACAGCAGATAAGAGAAACTGAAGGTAAGAAAGAGTAGCTCGCCAGGTCCATCGGAAGAGTGTTCTGCTCTGACAAGGGACTTTGCAGCTCTCAAGTCATCCCCTTGATCATTATGCTACACAAGGGACTCACAATCCACTCTTCTCTAAAAGTAAACTCGTATGGACCCAGTCTCTTGAAGGCAAACACTCTCCTAGTTGAATGGGGCAAGTTGTTCCAGCAGAGGCCCCAGAGTAGCTGACTTGGACTCTGGACCTAGTGCCTTCAGCCAGTGTGAGTTTCCTCACATAGCCATTCTAAGCAGAAACCAGACATTATTTAACGTGCTATTTCTCTTGCTGGAGGGCACACAAGCAGCTGCAGCAGGCAAACTTGCAAATATATGCAAGAAGAAAATGTGGAAAAGGTACTCAAAATTAAGATCACACAAAGTGGAGAGTAGACTTACCCAACATGCTAGCAACATGTAAATTAAGTGGGGGGCCCAAAAAAGAAAAGGAATAAACACATTTTGCACATTTTAAAAAGGTAACAATACCTTTGTGTATGAAGGTAATAGCAGCTTTGCTGGACAAGACCAGACAGTCCAACAATTTACTTCAAGCGACAGCCAGCTGGATGCATCCACAAGTTCATAAGTATGAAAGAAATGGGGTTTTTTAAATCTCTAGCATCTAAGGCACAGAATTAAACTACCTCTAAAAAAGTAACTATATGACAGGAAATCAACACTCACGAGACCTATCTCCCCCACAATGCAAAGAGGCGTCAAGTTAGTAGCCAGAACCATATCATGTGGTTATGACAACAGCCGCCCCTGGAAATCTAGCAATCCACACACAAACTTCCCCCTTCAGCCTCTCCCGCAGCATATGAACTGTAGAACTTCTTTGCAAGTCTGTCATGCCTACTTCAAATGCACCTGGACATTTCACGTTCTAACTTGCACTCTGAAACTCTACCCAAGGCTTCGGAGACTAAAGAACAACGAAGCATAGATGCACCTAGGTGTAAGTGGTGGCCTTGGGAAATTATCAGGGCTAGGACTGGTCAAAGAGAAAGCTGGCGGAATGCTGATGTTCTGATTACAGTTTAAAGGCAGGCAGGTCAGTGCCAGAAAGACAGACAGGCTTACAAGTCAAGCCAGAAAGTAGAAGTGCTCTTTAAAAGAGATGCAATAAAAGGTCAGACATGTACATTACATTTAAAAACTGCATTTTCTCAGGGTTTTCCCAAATGCATTCATAGGGGGATAGAAGTCTGGTCTGGACTACAGGTATCTCCCTACAAACAAACAAGTTCCTGTGGTCATCTCTGTTGTATATTATCTGTTACTTGATTTGGAAAGAGACCAAAGAGGTTAGCAGAAAGGGGGATCTATATTATTCCCTTGAATGTGTTAGCAGCACATCGCCTGCTTTTGGGGGAAAGGGGGGGAACTGGAAGGAAATCGAAAGTGTTTCTGGACACAAATGCAAAAGCACTTCTGGAAGATCAGTTGCAGATTACCAGTTTTGAAATGCCCCAAGTTAGCATGCAAGGCTGTTGCCCTTTGTACTTATTTATGAGGCAGGTACATATAACATGAGTTTTTGATCAGTAAGATAGTAAATATGTGGTCTTACTTCTGCTTAGGAATGATAAGAAAAAAACTTTATGGATTGTCCCAATCCATTCTTGGCCTACGTGTACTCGGCTAGCCTCCGTGGAGGGACTTTTTCAGAGCAGAATCTTTGATGTTTCCTTTCTTAATTAACCTGCAAAAAATGTCAGCTGCTACACTGATCCTAGGTGTAGTGTGTTTACGCACTCCTAGCAGTAACTAATTCATGGAAGTCATTCTGCTTTCCTTTTCTTGAGCTGTGAGTGTGTCCAACCACACACAGCACACAAGATCCTTAACATAGTCTAGAACTATTCAGGAACCAAGAGAAAACTTTCTTCCCTTTTCAGAAAAAAACACCTACCGCTTTTAGTTCTTATAGCTATGGATACAAAATGATAGAGCTGCCTGAAGTCTACCAAGTCAGAAAGCACCTTATCTGGTATTTGTTTGTTCTAGACAATGCTGTTTGCCATCACGAGTTCTCTGCATTATTAACGCCAAGTCTGGCTGGGCAGAAAACTGACAAACTACCCAACCCTTCCTGAGAGAAGGTTATTCAAGACAGATGCTTAAAAGTCCTTAGAAAACTTCTGAAGATTAAGAGTTGGATTTCTTAGTGCAAGCACAGCAAGTTTGTCAGGGATCTTTTTTCACCGATCCTCCTTGCTGCATGCACCTGCACCTTTTGAAAAACAGCACAGGATTAGCAACCGAGAGCGATGTGATGCTGGGGCTCCAGCAAGAAGCAACAGGCAGAAATCCCCCCATACCTCTGGTGCAAATGGAGCATGATTTTTGTCCATATTCCTTCTTGCCACAACTGCCATTGTTTCCAAGGCTCTCTCAACAGGGAGAAAAACCTGCAAAGGAGTGGTGAAGGGAGGGGGATAAATAATGAAGGGAAGGCAGCAGAGTGCTATTTTCAAACTTGCTCTCTCCACAGAAGAGTTGGATCCAGTAAACATATATAATGTAATCCTCACAACAACCTGGTAACCTTAGCCATAGGACTCCATTACAAATTAGGTGATAAGGCACACGGGGGACTATTCAAAAGCATACATCTAAACTCATGGGATTCCAGCTCATAATTTTCCTCAGAAAAGGAATGGAAGAGCAAGGCAAAAATGCCCATGAAGTGTTGTGGCAGACTCCAAGATCATGGCTGAACCCACACATTAGCCACTCTCATTAAGATAACTGAATCATTCAAGTGAAGAACAAGGGCCAGTACTCCTCTCAAAGACCCATCTGGAAGTCTCCAAGAAACTCTTGCTTTGCAGCTTTTTCATTCACACACCATTGCCTTCGGTCAGGCCGATATTCCCCATAATCTGGGGATCTTCCCTGCACTAGTACCAGCTGCTGCCAGTTTAAAAGTATGGTGATCCTGACAATTCCACATACCTTGGAGAGACAGTGAACGACAATTGCTTCCTGTCACTTGCTCCATGTCACAGAAAGGGTTTCCACACTGAGTGTGTGGAAGAGAAGTGGTAGTTGCAGTGGTTTTTTCCTACATTCAGCACATTTAAAGAGGGCAATTTGTCAGTTCCAAATAAGTTCAATACCAGCAGAAGGTCCACCATAAACGAGCCCATGCGCACATACAGTAAACTAGCCATCACATTTTCAGTGGTTAAAGATTTCTGAACAGAATTTTTTGCAGCCTTCTGCTGTATAACGAAGTCCTGACATTATTAGTCAGTTGTCAGCAACACACATACAGCAGCAAGAAAGTATAACTTGGTAGACAAGTATTAACTTAAGATAAGCAGTCCCAGTCTTGACAAGCAGATGCAAGTAACTGGTTTCCACAAGCATCTTTGCTGAAAATCATCTTAGTCTTGCTACATACTCACTAGTAAATGCCTTCTTCTGTACAGTTGTTCTCAAGTCAAAAATCCATTGCAAAGTCAGGAAGGAATCAAAACTAGGGAAGTATCCCTTTATATTAATAAAAATTAAGCATGAAAATTATATAATATGAACTCATTCTGTGATGGCTATGAGATTCCTTCGATTTATGCTGCAGAGGAGGAGTATAACATGCAGTTTCTAGACAAGTTAAGTCTCAAAAACTACACCTTAATCAACTCTCTTCAGAAAGTTTGAGAAATTACCGATCCTGACCCATTTTCTCCAAAGCATACATCATGCTCCGATAAGGTTTCTTACACACGGAGCATTTTTTGTCATACATCATATTTTCTCACAGGTGCATTGTACAAATACATTTGCCAGGGGTTCACGATTGTCAGAACTCCAAGGTATGCACTGTGCCAAACATAGGTTTGCTACACTGTACTGTGTGAAGTGATCTTTTTGGCTCCAGCAGTATCCCTGTTTCTATTCAGTGAACCACTTCTCCCACCCCTCCTCCTAACCCATTTTCTCCAGTAAAACAATTCGAAGGCTTTATTTCAGCTCATCATCTACCTTTTCTTCTCTTATGATGCTCAACTCTTTCCACACTATACCATGACGAGTCTTCACTCCAGCTCCGGGAAATACTTATCCAGGCCTCTCATATGTTTATATACCGTTAGCAAACAGATTTAACATTTTCGTTTATTTAAAACATTAGCCAATTTTCTCCCTTTGGAACTCAAGACAGTACACAATATAACTCAAGGCAGTTTACAATATAAATAAAACCATTATAAAAACACAATTAAAATATAAATCAAACAATTATAAAAACACATAAAAGGACACAATACATCTGCATACCACTTTTCCACATTGCCCAGAGTGGTATCTGCACAAGACAACCAGGCTAACAAAAATATAACTGGGGGGGCGGGAGGGGGGGGTGAACCAAATCCATCTGAAAAGCTTTTGAAATACTTTGACCTTTTCTCTGAACAGCAATAGGGGTGCCTCGTGCTTGGGGATCTGCCTCATAGCCACCAAAGCAGGCTGGGAATTTGTTCCATTGAAAAACTTGAGATACTGTATCAAATATATAATGAAATGTTTGCAATCATGCTGCCAAGTACCAATAGCTTGGCAAGAGATGGAGATGTGGGTGCCAGGAAAGGGCAGGGTATAAATTGAATAAAATATATAAATATTGTGACCACACATTCAAGCTTCCAATTACGGTAAATAGCTGCCACACTTCAACGCCCATCCTTTCAGACTTTAAAAGCTAAAAGTGTGTGGGGCAGCAAGTCTAGAGTACTCCAAAAAGCAGGATGTACACATATTGCAGGATTCCCGTTGGTCAGGGGATGTGAAGTTTCAATGACTTTCTCTTATACACCAGAATTATGCAAAGTGTACAGGTACAGGTTGAACTGCGCACATCTCTTTACGTCAGGCATTTGTAATATTTTAGCTGACGACAGCAATGTAATCAGTCAGGCAACCAGACCAGTGGTCAAGAATTACAAAAATTTACACCCTGGCCTGAAGGCAAGGTCAGAAAAAAATGTGAAAGATTTGGGTCTTTACGACTTGACTTTCCCTTTCAAACACTACAGCATTTCTGTAGTAGACTCCAGGGTCGTTTTTCATTCACCTGCTATTCATTCTGAGATTTTCTTCCCAAACTCCTACACTGACCCCAGTTTCTAAGAAAACGCACCTTTCCATGCCAAGCACAGAGAAAAAGTGATAGCTTTGTTACTCTATGGACTTTGATTGCTTTGCCACTCCCTCCATACACCAGCCAGTTCCTGTGCATGCAGGAATCTCAGGGACACACAAACCCATGCGGGCAGGCGGGCAGGCCCTTCCACAAGCGGCCTCTCCTTCTGGTAAGCAGCCAGCCTTCAGCAACAAAGCTCAGGCTGCTCGCAGGGTGTGTCCCACACTGATTACAACTGGCCCAAGGCAGAAACATAAAAGCTTTGCCTCAACCTGTGTGTCACATACACAAGACACGTCTAACAAGTTGATCTGATCTCATCAAGAGACTAGTCTGGCTCGTTATATGACAGATAATGATGCCCACACCTTCAACAGATGAAGATTTACATGCTTGGAAGTTACTAGTGGCCTAGCTTATGATACTCAAAAATAGCTCCCCTGGCTGTGTAAGAGGACAGTTAAGAAAGGAAGATTTTTTTTAAAAAAAAGGAACGTTAGAAGCACAGAAATGATGGGCTGTTGAGAAAAGCGTAAGGAGGCTTGAGAGCAGGGTGGGGAAGGAAAACAAACACAACAAAAAATGCAATCAATAGTCAGAGATCCCAGCAAACCTCAAGGACCAGGCTCACCAAAATTTCATTAACAGAGGGAATGACTGGCAGAAAAAACAGTGGGGGTAAAAAGACAAAGAATAGGAAGCAAAAAAAGTCATTATATTGGTATCCTGTTCCCACCCACCCCACTGCATATATTTGGAATGAGACAGAATACCTCCTATCACTAGAAATTCTGTTCTGAAGGACTTTTCAATCCAAAATGCTGTGGGGTGGGGAGCAGAAACCGAACAGTTGAAGTCACTGTGGAGATGGCAAGGGAAGGTACACACCAGAAGACAGTGAAATATGAGCTCTGGCCTACCCAAACCAAGGTTACACCCAAGGCCTCGCCGGAAGGGAGCAGTAATTCTGAGGTGGAGGGAAAGAATATAGAATGAAAAGGAAATGGAGCCCAGTTGGTAGCACAACAGAGGGAAGGAATTGTTCCAGTGGTATGTCAGCAATCTGGCTCCAGGGCAGCTGTCCTTCTGGACAGTGAAAGTGGAGTTTGTGCGTGCATGCATGTGAGGGCTGCTTTGTAGAAGCCATAATCATAGCTAAGCAAGCCAGAAACGCAGCCACCCTTCCCCCTTAAGGCCTCTATTGGGGCCAGTGTAAAAGGAATGCAAGAGTGAGGTATTCCCTGTTTGGAACAACAGAGATACAAGAGCAGCATGCTAAAAACCCACACACACCCCAAGTGCTTGAAGCACCATTGCTAACTATTAGCTAGGAAGAGACACCTTCAATACACACCAACATGACTTTAGGAGGAACTATCCGCAGTCTCACAAAAAGAAAAAACCTGTAACTTCATTCGCCACATGCTGGACAGTTTTTGTTTCAGAATGATCCGTTAGGTCCTAGTGCCTGCCTGCTTGCTTGCCTGCCTGCCTACCTACCTAGCAGCAAGGAAGTTACAGTGAGGAGGCCTGGATACTGCAACCAGACACCCGGCACAAGAAATCCTTGAGACCTTATGAATCTCTCATTCGAAGCTAGCGAGGCACACGCCCCACTTGAAGATTCCAGAACACTAGCAGATATTTCCAAGGTCTTTCAGTAGTGGTTATAACAATGTGTCTGCATACTAAGTCCGGTGAGTCTCCTGTTAAGAGTGCTTGCAAGACCCAGTCAAAGGAACTATGGTACCTAAAGATGCCTTCATGCCCAAATGACAGGAAAAGGACTGTATAAAGCAGTCCCTTGGTTATCCTTTAGATTTGATTACTCCACTGCAGGTACTTTCTCCCACAATGGTAGGTTACATATTTGTGACTCATAACTATAGCTAGTGTTATGCATCTTATGGTAATCCTTAATGCTTCAACGTGCAATAGCATTTTTCCTGAATTAACACTTACAAACCTGTGTATGAAGCAGAGGACAAGGCAGCCTGGATTCAAATTCCCAGCTTTCAAGCGCAGCAGATTCACAAGTTGGAAATCATGTCGCAACAAAAGGCCACTCTTTTCTCTGTGGGAATTTGCAGCTGAGCCCTAGGGACAAAGGGATTTCACAGGCACATACACAGACGTCTCCCTTCTCTCTCTCTCCCCCCCCCTCCCCATTTCCTGTCACAGTAGCACCAGACCTCAGGCTCAGAAACAAACAAACACAGAGTTTGGATTCTGGGAAACAGGCCAGAGCATTCCAGGGCAGCTGGGCCACCAATCAGCAGCAAGAGCTCCCACTTCACCCAGCGCAGCTCCTTATCATTTTAGAGGAAAAACAACCCTTCCTGAACTCACTCTCCCCCTATTCAACCCAAGACAGGATTTGGCTTAGGAGGCAGCCGGGATGCTGGGTTTGTGGCTAAAGTGTCAAGGATCTGGAGGGGGGTGGGGAGGAGGAGAGAAGGCCAAGTACCAAGTTAGCCATTTTGTTTCAAGAGCACTGGGCATATGAGTAAGTAACTGCCTGCTGCCCATACAACAAGCTTATGCAGAGAGACCTCCAGATAAAATATATTTTAAGGAGACAAGAAAGTAAAGTTCCCTGTACAATAATTAATCAGAAACTAGGGGGCTTAGTATACCCCCACACTGTCCAAACTGCCTTGCATCTCACACCATTCCCTTCATGTGTCCAACTGATTTTCAGGGTTTCCTTTTCTCCATTACTTCAACAACTTCAGCTTTCAATTACAGCCTTAAAGCAAACAGAACCCTGGTGTTCTGAGATAAGGCTCTGCCTATCAGCTACACAGGAGCAAAGTCCTTTGCTGTCCAACAGCCGTAGCCAGAGGAATCATAGCCTCAGCGGATACTGATGGTGGGAAGCAGCCAGCAGAGAGATCAGTCCTACGGCCAACACCCAGCTGACTCAATTTTGAATGACCTTCCCATGTTGACAGGGAGCATGCAGACAAACAGCGCTGAGCGTGCCCTGCCTAAATCACAGGTCCCCTAAATCTTTTGCTGAAAAGTAGAGATGCAGACGATTCCCCCACTCCCTGAAGTTAATTTTACCTTCACGTGTAGCTTGGTTCTTATACCCAGCATATTAAACTACCCCATTGTGAACTGAAATCTGTCTCCAAAGTCAGAATCCCCTCAGAACCCATGCATGTCTGTATGGGGCTAGAAGCAACAGCTTGATTATGCATCTTGACCACATCTAGTTATTCCAACTCTGAGAAAGAATAACCTGTTGAATCAAGTGATCTAAAAGTTACTAAAATGGCTGCCGCGCTGCCCCGAAAAATCACTCTACTACCCCAAGCCACACCTGCCTCAACTGCAGATATTGTCATGCCATTTGGAACACACGGGCGTTAAGTACATAAAAGACTTTAAACAAACATGTCTCAAAATTTTTGTTTTATAAGCATGTCATTATCCTATGAGGCACAAACAAAGCCTTAAATTACTTGAATCTCAGTCCTAAAATTCTTTAAGATCATAAAACCAAACCCAGTAAAAGCCCCTCCCCACCTCTTACCCATTTCAGCATTTACCACATATGAGGCTGGCACCCAAGGAATGTAAACTATTTCCAACTCCACATACAATACCAGTCCTTGTGGAGCCATATCACTGGACTACAAAACAGTCTCCCGCAGTAGCTACAATTTGTGCCTTCTATGTTACAAGCCATGCCGCCATACAGCACGGCACCAAAAAGAGCTGTGTTGATCCAAGGTATCATTCAAAGTGCAACAGGTACTCTGGCGTTTTATTTTTACTTCCTCCTTTAGGCTGTGTCGGATTAAAAAGAATTCTGCAGGAAATGTCTTTACTCAGAGTACTGCAGATGGATAAGCCATAATATCAGCTGGCTCTCCCATACTTCAGCAATGTGAGGCTACAACCAGTGTTCATCGCAAGTAATAGTAGCTGGCAATTGATCAAGGTAACACTTTGGTAAACTGACCAAAGGCTAGCCCTCCAGAAGACCAAGACCCTCCATCTTTTGAAACCTAGCATTCTCAGAATCTAACAGCTAGCTAACCCCTTTTATCAGCATACACAGTCACTGCCATCCTGAGTGACTACAGCCTTCAGTTTCCTGAAAAATCTCTTTAAAAGTTTCTAGCTCTTATGGCTGTAAAGAGAAACTAGAACGGGTAGTGCCCAGTCTCAGAAAGAAGAGGGCTTATAGGAGCTAGGGAGAGTGGCTTCTGTGTTTTATGTTGGCATTGTATAGTTTCATGCTTTCTTTGCACACAACTGGATTGCCTTAGGACATAATGTATTGTTTCAGAATGAAGCACAAAGCTCCGACCAAAGAGCTTGCCATTTTTTAATCTATTGTTTCCTACTCTTTGCTAATAAGGCAAGCCGCCAACTAGTAGGCATAGAAAGGACACACCAAGGCTCAGAAATAAGTGCTCCATTTCTTCAAAAGAAAATCAAAGCACCAGTGCATTGTACCACATTCACCTCCGCCCTCTTCCCACCCCCACTCCATTCTGCCAGACTCTAAAGTCTCCATCTTTTCTCTGCATGGTCCAGACTATTTCCTCTTTCCCCTATCTGTATATGGGATCAAAGAGACAGAAGGACAATTTACCAGATTCAGTCATCAAATGGAATAGCACAGGAATGGAACAGCAGCTGCTGCTTGGCTACTGTAGCGGATAACAACAAACCCGCACAAGGCCAAGATCAGGAATTGCGTGAGTGTTATCAACTGTGGGGATGTGTTACAAAAGGCTTCCTCTTCCAACACTCAACCAATAAACCTTCCTGTATTTATTTATTTTTTAACATTCTTTATAGTCTACCTTTCTCACTTGAACTCAAGGCAGATTACACAGAGTGAGCCAATACAAGAAATGAGTGGGACATTCAACAAACAATGCAATAGGATTAGGGTTGTAGAACCAACCAGAAGTCTAAAAACAGAACTGGAGAAAACTATAAGTGTTAATATGACACATTAAATTATGCAAAATTCCATAGTAAGATCTTAGTTGCACCACAGCCCATAAAATTTTTACCAAGTAACTTTGTGAATTGTTTAGTACAGTGCAATTCTATTGCCTACATAGAAGAGCCCTCTTTTTACACAGTTTGCAGAAAACCTTGAGAGTGGGAGCCTTCTTGATCTTCTCAGGCAGGCCATTCCAGAAGGGGGCCACAACAGAGAAGGTACGTATATGGGCAGTTGCTGAATTTTCCTTTCTGCAAGTTCACACCTGTAGAATACTCCAATGCAACAAATTAAGTTGCCATGGCAGAGAATAGGGGGAAAGGCGGCCTTGCAGATATGAGGGTCTAAACCATGAGGGCTTTGCATGTGACTACTAATACCTGAAATTTAACTTGAAGTGCCTGTGGACTCCATCTAGTCTAGTCCTAAGACATAACTGGCTAGGTTGACAATGCACTTCTAACCAGTCAGTGCACAGGACTCACTTCTAGCTGTAGAAGTGAATCCTGCACAGCGACTGGTTGCCTATGCATCCCTCACAGCCAAACCAGTTCCCCGCCCGCCTCCCCCCCCCCGAAAAAGGAGCAAGCCGGGCCTGCCAGAACAGCAGCTGTGCAAGCCGCCCTCCCCGCTATGCCTGGCACAAGCCTCCCCATTCCCCTGCCCTCTCCCACCCTCAAAGACCAAGCCAAACCCCGGAGGGGGGGGTGGTATCGGCAGCAAGCCATCCTCCTCGCCTGGCCAGCACAAGCCTACCTATTGCTTTGCCTGCCCTCACTCAACCCCGCTCTTGCATGGCAATTGGCCCAATGTTCTTCCATTGGATCCTGACCAGACCCCTGCTGCCCTCCTCCCAGGAGCAACCACCGCCACCCCACACTTCACCCTGCCACCCCGGGCCCACCCAAGCCAACCCTCAGGAGGCACGGTCCCACGGTCACCTCCACTTACCAAGGAGCCCCCGACAGTCCTGATGAAAGAAAGAAAGCTGCAGCATGTCAGCACAGTAGGCCAGCCTTTGGACTTCATCCCTGCTGCCCCAGGCTCACCCAGCACCCAAGTCGAGCCTCTTGAGGCTTGGTAAGCAGGTCCCCCCGCTCCACTTACCAAAGAGTCCCCGACACTCCCGAGTGAAGAAGGCAAGCTGTAGCGAAGTGGCACAGCTGAAGAGACCAGCAGTGGACAAGGGAGACTCCAGGGCTGCAAAGCCCTCCCATCGAAGCCCAGTCTTCAGGCCCAGCGGCAGCAAACTGGCTGTGCCTGTCAGGGGAGAAGGAGCAAGTAACCCCAGCCCCAGCCAAGTTTAAAACAGGAGCCAGGTAAGGTCGAGGGAGTTCAGAAGGAGACAAGGTTGGGAGGAGGGAGGGGATAAAAGGAGGAGAGCAAGACAGTGGGTGGGGGGTAATGAGAGAGGAGGAATGGAGCAGTGAGGATACCACAGAGAGCAACAGTGGATTAGTGACAGAAGGAGGGGAAGGAAAGCCAGAGAATAAGGAGCCCTTGGTGGGTGCCCTTTGCCCACCACCTGTTCTAACGCCTGTTGTATTTGTTTGCACAAAGGGCTTCACTTCACAGCTAGTTCCCAATAATAGCCAAGCTGCAGCATTCTGAAGCAGCAAGACTTTCCAAACTGATTTTGAGGGGAGACCAATGCACAATGTGTTGAAGTAGTCTAGTCTTGATGTTACTGTGGTGTGGATCCAGATGATCAGATCAGCCATATTAAAAGAACGGTCCATTTTTCGGCCTAGGCTGAGTTGGCAGAAAGTCTTTTTACAACTGTATTAACTTGCTTCTCCAGTAATAAAGTTGGGTCCAGTATAACCCTGAGGCTGAGTCAGCAAGGGTCAGTTGAACTCCATCAAAAGTGGGGAGAACAATGTCCTTCAAAATCTCTGCCTTGCCAGCCAGCATTAGTGGTGTCTTCTCAGGGGGATACTTTCAATTTGTTCAATCTCCGCCAATTTATACAGCAGCCAGGACCTTTATAATAGATTTGGATAAGGATATATAGATCTGGCACCATCCACATAATGATGATGCCCAACCCCAAAGCTACCAATTTTTTATCCTAAGAAACAAATACAGGTATTGAAAAGCGTGGGGGAATGCAATTGTGTCCTTTGCAACTCCACACAACAGGTCCTACACTGGTCACAACTAATTTTATTTGAGAATTTTATACACGTGTGGTGGGGAAGAAAAGGACAAAATGGGTTATCATAATCATGATTTTTCAAGGTGAGAAAATGTCAGTTCTTCAGTGTATGCACACACTTGTATTCTGTGGGAGTCAGGGCCTCAAACAATCCTTCCCTTCTACCTAGTAGACTCTGAAAGCCAGCAACGATATCCAGGATTTTAAAATATTAACTGGTCCAATAAAAGTCTGCTGACAATTTTATTCTTGCTTTCAATGTTAGAGAAATTCTACTAACATTCCTAAAAGTTCTTGCAAGTTTAACTTCTCTGGTCTATCAGCGATGCTTTCCATATACAGGATGATCTTTAGCAGCAAGCTCCAAATACAGGTAGACAAGCAATACATGAGCCAACACAACTACTCAAACATCTTTTTGGACCCGGTATGACACACTTGGTATATTTTAGCTACTCCATTGCAGGTAGTGAACACTGCTCCCCATTTTGTAATCCCGGCGCAGCAGATATGGAAGTCACCTATACAAACTGTATGATGAGTCAGTTAACCAGAGCATTTCATTTTTAATCTAGGTGCAAGACATGAACCAACCCAGGCTGCAGTCAGACAGCTTGTGCTAAAAGGACTTTGAGAAGAAACACTTCCATTTAGTTGAGGGAGGAAATATCCAAATGACTTTTCAGTCTCTTTGTTGTTCAGGCAGAAGGGAAGGAAGCATGCATTTCCTGGTCGGACAGGAAATGACATTGTGTTTAGTAACCAGCAGGAAAGACAAGCCTCCTACTGAACCCCAGATTTTGGCTTGGTTTGTCTGAAGGCGGGGAGGGGGTCAGAGAATGAAAGAGAATAGTCACATATCAGCACACAAAGTACCACAACTAATAACAACCCCTCCACCTTCAAGCTATGAGACCTAATATTACAGCAGACTTATAGCAAAGACAGAACTGGCCTGTTTACTCTTTTAAAGACAAGTTTAATTAATTTCTAGATTGCAAGAAAAAATTATGCAGTCTTTCTCAAACAGGCAAACCCCTTCAGAGTATCTTGTCTGGATTCAGATTTATTTACGGTCACTGAACAGTAAAATTCCAGATTAAAAAATTGCCCAAATACAGACACAATATAAATAAAATATATAACAAATTCATTATAAACAATAACAAGTAAATGAAACAATGTCCACCTAAAAGTAATAAAGAGGGATTAACTAGAACAAACGATAGAGTTCTGTCGATAGAGTTCCTGATTTTACTAGCTATTCATGCAAACTTAGCAACAGAATGTTCGATGTTTGTCTGTGTCTGATAATAATATTTTCATCCCGTCCCTCTTTGCCGAAGAGCAATTTGTCTGCACACAGGGCAGAAGCATCCTGCACATCTCATTGTACAGTGTGAACTCAAATAGAATGTGTTCTGAGTATCCTGTCTATTTGCTCTGGTCCGCTTTCCGCATTTACATTACTATAGAAAACAGCGTGAGACCCACTTGCCTGCCCCCAATGAAGTCTGGACATCAGTGTCACCCATGTAAGCATAGTAAAGTAGCCATGTTACACTGTGGCATTATATACAGCATTATTCTTTCAATAATTTTATACTAATACATTGGAGGTTCCTGAATATCAAACTGTTCTGGAACATCACCTCCCTTCCTCCCCATTTCCACCAACACCTATGGTTAAATTGGATTTGAAACTTAAACTGCTGCCTTATTTCATCCCTTATTATATGAAATCAGCTGTTACTTCCACAGTTGTCACAGAAATCTGAGAGTTAGCCAGACAACCTTTCGCCCAGACACATTTCTCAAGAAAGAGTGGTGGTGTAAGTGGATGGGGGGGGGGGGATTTCCTGTGTGTCACTGGAAATTTGAGGACATCATCATCTAGAACAGCAATCTGAATTAGTGGAAGGTGGAACAGAAGGAGGTGGGTGGGTCACAGAATTGCGATAACCTGGTCATTCATTTTGATCTTCAGGTGGGAGCGGCTGAGCCAGATATTCAAGCCAACGAGAAGCAGGTATCACAGGCTTCTTTATCTAGGCAAAACCAGCTCAATTCAAATAGGGAGGCAGTGGCAGCAATGAGGCAAGCAACAACACGCTCAAAAGAATGTATGTTCTGCTCTGAAGGGCAAGGAAAGGGGTGTGGCAGTAACATGCCGAGAGGACTATGCCGTTCTACCCTGCTAAAGAAGTCTGGTTTTAGTAATCTAAGGCCAACCCAGGAGTGTTGCAATACGGTCGGTCTTCCCTTGTCCTAAAGGAGTGCTCTCCTGTAGGAAGTCTGGGAAAAGTGGCTGGGGGCAAGGAGCAGAAAAGCTATCCAATTCTAAAAGGTCACTAACAATAATAAATATATGGAAAATAACAGGTCCCTAGAAGATATTTAATCAAGAGTGGGATAAAAAGAGATCACTGTGAAGAAAACAGGGCACTACTGTTAGTTCTACAAACTTGACTTCAGGGCATTTCCACCCTTCTCATGGTTGCAAACTTTAAGCACAACTGCAGCCAACCTGCAGAAAGTATTCACTTCCAAACTCTTGTCTGTCTTATTCTCACATTACTTTTTAAAAGAAATATGCCAAAAAGTAGTACTGTGTGAATCAGGCCTTAGTCAACAGACGAGAGAATGCAGCCCACAGGTCACAACACACTTAGAATTTAGCCTGTCACACAAGAGCCAAATATCATGGATATATTTTAGTTTGTTTCCCCAAAACCGTTTTTAACTTGTAGCAACTACAGCAGCCATGTTAAGTAGAACAGTCTGGTGAGCCTCACTCAGCATTTTGGCTTCACTTGGAGGCTGTGGGTGCTGGCAATAGCTGCAAGCTGAAGAACTGAAGAAGGGAGTGTCACAGGCCTTGCTTCGAATTAGCAACAAACGTGGTTATGGCTGCAGCTAGTGGGAAGGCAAAGAGACTGCCTTTCTAATGGCAATGAACAGTGCCAGTAGCTCTTCATCTCACTGTTAGGAAGCTAGTTTCACCAAGTCAGCTTTCATATCACCATACAAATGTTGACAGGGCCTGTGGCTCAGCAGTACAGCATCTGCTTTGATTGCAGAAGACCCCTCTCTGGCATCTCCAGTTGAAAGGATAAGGTTGCAAGTGAAGTTTCTACCTGGAAACCTGGAGACTCAATGCCAGTTACATTAGACAATACTGACTCTGACAAGACCAAATGGCCACTTCATGTGTTGTTTTGCTTCCCCCACCTTTACTGTTCGGCCCCTTCCACAAATGCAGAATAATACACTTTCAATCCACTTTCACAATTGTTTGCAAGTGGATTTTGCTATTTTGCACAGTAAAATCCAGCTGCAAAGTGCATGGAGAGTGGATTGAAAGTGCATTTTTCTGCATATGCGGAAGCGACCCTAGACAAAGCTCCTGGAGAACGAGAGGTCATGCAGTCTGTACCAGTTCACTTTTTCTAGCATTATTTCAGTTGTCTGCCTCCCTCTTCCCTGTCTCTCATATTAGATCTCCAGAACCTGGAGAAGGGAGAAAACGCATTTCTGTCACAGTATTTTATTTTTATTTATTTATAATTGATTTTGTATACCGCCCCTCCCCCGAAGGGCTCTGTTACATCTTGTAGCTGCCTTCTGCTCCTTCTATCTCATCTGTCTTCCAACAGTTTGTCAGTTCTATAGATATGCTTTAGCCCTGTGATTAATCAACAAAGGGGGGGAAACATACAAAAATGTGTGGGGCAAATGAAGGAATCTGATGCGTGTTGGATAGTTATTGGAGATGAGCGGTTTTATATTCTCATCCCATCCCAAGGATAAAATCCTAAATTTCTTCTCTGGATCCTTCAAAAGGTAACAAAACAAAACAAAAAGGGGTGTGGGGGGGGGGGAGGAGGTACATATCTAACAATAAGGAATTGGCTAGTGCCCCAGACTTGTGTCGTGTACACATGCCTGGAACACTGTTGTTATGTCCCAAGTTTTTTTACTGGGTAGCATTTGGTTAAGTTGTACACATGGAGGGCAGCAGTGGACTGAAGGTGAAGAAGCACCATTTTAGCCCCTGCCTCCATTGTCCACCTGCCACCACTGGCTAACACACATACCAGTTTGTATGGATGTGGCAGAACATAAATACAGGTACACTTTACAAGAAGATTAAACACGAGTTTGTTGACTTCAGATCTGGCCGACAGATGTTATTTCACATAGATTTTGCAGATAATCCTCCACATTTTTCATGCAGCGACACAGTCAGAGAATGATTCCCATAAAGCAGCATGATCCGTGAACATATATGATAGTTCTACCTTACCTGAAGGAGCTTACTAACTTTTGATGGGGTGGGGATTGGAGGGAAGAAAAGAATAGGCAATAACATGTCATCTCTTCCAGAATCCATTCAGTCTACCTCATTGTGACTTTTCACCACTTCTGACTACTTTTTTTCTTGTTCCAGTTCTTGTGGTTACGTACAGGCCACAATTTAGGAAACTCCACTGGAGAGGAAAGCCACCATGGTCTCTGCTTCCTTAAAAAGGTACACCATAGCTTTGCCCCACACTTTGATGACTCAGGTGTTGGTAACCACCAGACCCAGACCTTCCCCCTCCTCCAGTTTGTCCCTTTACCCACGATAGCACTGCAGATCTCTGACAAATCCTGCGATTAGTCAGTCCTTCAGCAAGTCTGACATCACGTCTTGCATCATCACATTTCTAGGAGAAATGCACCCACACTCACAAGTGGAAACGTCATAATCTCTCCATACTAATCAACTCAGTGACCTCAACAGATAGAAGCGGTTTACATTCCTTGGGTGCCAGCCATTAGCTTATAGACATCCAGACACAACAGGTATGCTACTTGAAGAAATTTAACTATCTGATAAAATACTACTTGTATCTGACAAAGAGAGTGCCAATTCTCAAATATCCCTAAAATCTTGTTGGTCTATAAGGCACTACTGGACTTGAATCTAGCTCTTCTAAAGCAACCCAACATGACTACCCTCTAAAACCATCTGAAAAATTGTATGCTTGCTAGAATATCACATCCACTAACAGCTACTATTTGTCAGGTAATAGCCAAGAGACAAAGAATTGAACAGCTATTCCGAAAAGGAAACCATTGTCTGCTTTCCTTTCAACCTGAGATGGCACAGTGAGAAGCATAATCTTGTGTAAATGCTGGAGAGTGTGAGATATAAGTATTTTCACACAAACAACTAACTCTCACAACACCAACAGTTACCAACTTAGTTTGCAATCTGTACATCTCTCCTTGAGTTAGGGAGAAGCTGCTGTTTTTATCACGAGTTGAAAAGCTAAGGTTGCCCAGTTCAAAACAAAGGACTGTTACCCACATTCTTGGTTTTGCTTGTTTGACTACCTCCAACTGGCAGCAGTGTCATTGCACCTTATTAAGCCCATTAGACCTTCCAGCTCCCAGTGACTACACCCAGATCACTGTGGGGAACAAGTGTTCAAACTTGAGGTTTAAAGAACCTGTTTTCTATCAGAAGCTCTAAAAGATGACTCAAACTTCAACAATTTAAACCACTTAATTCCCACAGTTAAAAGACAATTAGTTGACATTAAAACATTTTTGAAGTACAAGGCAGCACAAAGAAATAAACAGAAAACTTACTTTGCTTACCCCACCTTTGTTCCAAGAAAGGCAAACGTTTAAAGGAATCCCTGGGAAAATGTTCAAAATGGACTGGAAATTTTACAATAAAGCTTCTAACTCCGAATCTTTAGCTTTGCCTTGTGTCTTCTTCAGAACTTGGGCATTTGGTTTCTGAGATTTTCTTAACAATGCTGTACTCTAAAGAGGGTATTATACATCTAAGCATGTCACTTCCTTCCTATTTGAACTCTGAAGTGGACAAGAGGAAGGAAGTGACATACTTGGAGATCTATTGTGATGCCAGTTTTGGATACATGGCTAGTGAATGAAGAAATGTATGAACTGCACACAAATAGTAAACATTCATAACTATAATAAAAACCATTCCAGTCTCATGTGACGATTCTCAAATATAAAGAAAAAGTGTTGGCAGCACCATATAACCGTGGGAAGAGGGAAGTTTCCTTATTATCTAGAGCGGGTACAAATGAATGCACCAAATAGCAGGGCACTAACTGCCTGCTGTATTTCACCCCCTCCCTCTTTTGACTACCACTAAGAAGTCAAGATACATTTGTCCTACCTTGTAATATCCCAGATTTTCAACTCTGTTGTCTCCCATCTACCCACTGCAGAAAGCAATCCTGAGTTCATTCAATTTTTCACCCTGGCATGGACACACATATGCATGAACTGTGCTAAGCCTGTAGAAGAGCCAACAGGATGGAGCAATTACAAATTAGGGTTGGAGAGTCCTGGTTTCAAATCCTCATTCCACCATGAAGTTCACAGGTGGACCAACATCTCTCTTGTAGCATACCCTACTTCACAGCTGCAAGAGAAAACATGAAAGGAACAGGGAAAATTTAATGCAGCAAGTAGGCCAAGCCACACTTAGTTTACTCTCCCCTTATGTTCACAATTTGTGCTCCTTTAATCAATGGAAGCACTGAATGACATTGGATCCTGCCTTTTCTTCAAGCAGCTCAGGTTGGCACATGTGAAGTTATCCTGTTTTCCCCTCACCTGTCAGATAGCTTAGTTTAAGATAAACTTGCAACTAGCCAGACATCACAATGAGCTGAGGGTGTGAACCCTGACATCCCGATTCCAAAGCAAAACTATTCACTACAGCACACCAGTTCCAGAATTTCCTACACAGGGAATTAATTCGCCTTTTCAAGAGCTCCTCTGAAGAAAACCGCAACATGTAGATTTCCGTACCACTAGCCTTTGAGAAGCCATGACCACTCTCTAAAATGACGGCAAGGGAATCTCCTCAGTGTGCATACAATCTAGCAGCCTGCCCCACGCCAACAAGCAAGCAAGGTATCTACTATTCCAATGCTGAAGTGTTGAACTTTGCTTCCTCAAAGGGCAGCACCACATTTCATAGAGCAGTTGTGCAATTGGTAGTGAGCTTCCACAGGTCAATAACCTAGCCATATATATCTTTTTGGATTCAATTCATCTAAGCAGGAAAAAGGAGACTTGTAACTCAATGAGCTAGTGTATTTACCCAGGAAATATGATGCCTATTTGAAGTATCTAACCTGCCCCCACCAGCCATCCAAACAATCTGTTCTTTGCATCTAACAAACATCAAAAGTAAGTTAGACTTTAGAATTAGTCTGTTTTTCTATTTGCAACCCTCCACACTTCAGCCTGATTGCTTGACGTTTTGGTCCACAGACTGTTATGCCTTCACCATTATTCACTTTCTCAGGAAATCAAGTAGATAATTATAGTCTCAAAGTGGGAGAAGAGAGGTGGGCAATGGTGCCTGGACCCAACTACTCACCCTCTAACATTGAGGCATTTATCTATACATCTTGAGGGAACCGGAGACACTATGTTCACTACTAATCTCACACTTCCTTTGTGCTAAGCGAAGAGACGGTTTCTTCTATTACATACATTTGTTCATATTGGCAGAAACCCAGGATTTCTAGCATTTCAGAGACATTATTGTATTCTATCACAACTGCTGGCCCAAAAGCCACAGTGTATTTATGTTGGGCCATAAGTCGGCTGCGATTTGACAGCACTGCACACACACGTTTCTGTTGGACCCAAACATATACAGCCCCTCCCAAATCCTTTCTGTGGTGCCTTTGTGTTCTGCTTCTAAGGACAGCAATCTCTTTCCTTGTGGGTTGGTGGCCAAGGAAGGTTACTACTGCAATACCTCATTGTTATCTACCTCAGAAAACCTGGGGAAAATAGCACAATAAACATAATGACACAGGACATAATGGAAATTCAGCCTTCTGCTCAGCAGCTACATAGCTTCTCACTTTGCTAATCTACTCACTCATCTCAACAGGGGAAGAGGCTGTGAAAATCCATTTGTGTGTTCTAGAATCCTTCTCCAGTAGCCAAAGAATCCAAAAATCTAGACTCTAGTTTCAGCTTTACCCATTTGGGAAAAGCATATCCAGAAACTCCGACTAGCTATCTTTTTGATAATGAGATCTACCCACAGGAAACAAAACCGTAAGCTTATATACATGGGGTCACAAGTGACCACCGCTTTGTAAGTTTCTCTGCACACAGAATAGTCTGTTACCCATAACCTCCATTCTACAATATTGAGGGGCAGAAGTAAACCAAAGGATGAACGATAAGGTAAGGCAGTATGAGCAAATGCTCTTCCCACAGTCTAAAAGTTTTCTGTAGAGGAAGTATTTTCTCTAATTTTAAGTGTCCAGCCAGCCTCTAGGCCAACAACTATGATACTTTCACTTCCAGTTGCTTCAGAGTACCATACAGACTGGAGACCGCAATCAAACAATTCTTGTTGGGAAATTAAAAGCAATTGATTTCAAAAGTATTCCTGCCTTTTGAAGAGTCCTCAAAGTATTAAGCATGACAAGAACACTGGCAATAGAGACGTTCATGTGCATTCAGAAATTAAGTGCACCAGCTCACAGAAATGCATAATATTTTAAAAAATCCACGTTCCAGCACTTAATGGTAAAGGATCTCCTCCCAAAAAGGTGGGCTGAACCCCCCCCCCTTTAAAAGAAGCTTTACGATATTCCACCCCAGAAAAGAAAGTTCTGACTCATTATGGAGCCCGCTCCAAAGCGGCAGTTCGCGAACAAGGGACGGAGGGAGGCCACCACCCAAACGCACCTGGGGAAAAGCAAAATGGGATCCACCCAGCATCGTGTCTTTGAAGCTTGCTTGACACGAGAGCTTCGGGCACGAACCCCTGCTGCGGAATCGCTCAGATCCTTTCTTTCCAAGAAGTGGGGAGTGAGGTGGGCTTGTTTTCAGAGCAGCGAAATCAAACCCACTTCCCTGGAACTCAAGTCACATTCCTCGCCTTCAGTTTTCTCCACAAGAAAAGAAGGGGGAGGGGAGGACCAGGAGAGCCCCGAACAGCAAACTAACACAACACTCTCCAAACGCAGATGACCTTCCACACAAAATAAAGTTCGGGTGCGATCTGCATTATTATTAAAGACGTTTGAAAGTCTTACCTTTGTCTGTTTTTTCCTCCTCCAGGAGCCGAGAAGCCCCCTACACGGATGCTAAGTAGGCAAGTTTGTTTCTTCCCCTCTCGAAGGCTTAAAATCAGAGAGGGGAAGAGGCAGGAATGTTTTAATTAGCCAGTCGCCGAAGCAGCTGTTCCTTTACCCCCTGAACCATTCAGATTGGCAATTCCGAAGAAAAGGCTGCACTGGACTGCAAGTGCAGGGGAAGGGGGGCAATAAGAAAATAAGCGTGCGCTTTCCTAACAAAGCGCTCAAGAATTTAAGAATAAAATATTTGCCAAATTAGCCCTTATGGGAGATAAAAGCAGCCGAACAGAAGTCGGGCGCCTCGGGAGTGAATCGTTCTTCAGCTTCCTTTTTTCCCCCTCGCGGGACGTTTCTCTTGTTTTCCCCCCCACCCTTTACTCAGCTCCAACACCTAAAATGGAAGTTGCACCCAGCCAAAGGCAAAGCAAGCTGGGTGGTGGCAAACCCTTGCGCTCCAGCCCAGCCTCTCTTTTCCTAAGTGATGTCAGCTTCTACACAGCTCCAATGGGAAGGAGGCATCAATCAGGGAACCGTCGTTATCCAATAGGAAACTCTATTGTAGAGGGGTTCCCCCCCCCCAAGATAAGAAAGAACACATAAAAGGGGATACACAAGGAAAGATAACTTTTAAAATCATAAACAGGAGAACAAAGGCAGGTTCCGCCTGCAATAGGTAGGCAGGATGATCTATCGCTCTCTATCCTGAATCATTCCGTTCGCAAACAGAACCACCTCCGGTTTCAGAGGACAACTTGAGCGCAACGTTTCCTGTGTTTTACATACCTTGCGCTTATCTAGATTTTACACAATAGCGCCTTCGCAGACCTGATCCCATACCTACTTACTCGGAAGTAAATTCTACTCGCAGGATTGTAGCCGCCCTGCCCATTCTTAACCGTATTAACCGAGAATCAGTCCTATGGATTAAATGGGACTTTCTTACTTACGATGTTTGGGATCACTGGACGTTTGAATTTTCGTGTATTTTGATTTCCCGTCTTCCCCTCTCCTTTGCTTATAATCGTTCCATCTCAAACGGCATAGGAAGAAAGGGATTTTGAGATCCTACCTTAATTATATCAAGATTCCCTCTTAAATAGCTAAGGGATGATGAGGTGATTTGCAATGAAATCTTGTCTAGGAGAAATTTGGGGACGTTTGTTTCATTATCATCAATGTGCCGGCTTTGATTTGCCCTAGCAAATTATTTCAAGCCTGCAATGAATCACGAATTTACTTCTCCCCTCTCTCTGTCAAAAAGGATAGCAACAAATCAGTACTATTGTATATGTTTGAACAATCCTAACCTGGATAGTTCCAGGTGAACCTGATCTGCCACATCTCAGAAATTAAACAGGGTAACTACTCTGGTTAGTATTTGGATGGGCAACCTCCAAGTAATACCAGGGTCATGATCTGTGCAGGCTGTTTCTCTCTCTCTCTTGCTGTAAGTCAGCTGTGACTTGATAGCACACAAAAGTGTTTTTTTTCCATTCCTTATAGAAGTTTATTGTGCCCAAATTCTGAGTTGTTAAATATTGGTAGATTAATTTCTCTATTTCAATGCAAATTTACAGTATGCTCAAGATTCCTTTGTGTTATAACCCTGGCATTGCTTGGAGATCTTCTGTCCAAATACTAAGGAGGGTCTGACAGTATGTGACTCACCCAAGGTGTGAAAATCTGCACTAGTGATTGTCGTTATTTTGGGTTAATTAGTCTAGAGTTAGGATAAGGCATGGAAAAATTACACTTCCCTAATGCCCAGTGTGATTATCATGATTGCATGTCTTCTGTTCTACCCATTCATCCCCTTCATGTACCTATTATTTAATATGAGGTAGAGAACTAATATGACCTACATGTTGTGTTAGGCATAATCATAATTAAATTCCTTTGATGTATTTCAAACCAAAATTCTAAATTGATTTAGCCAAATCAGCTGCAATATTCATGCTAGTTTTGGGGGCCAAATACTCATTTACGTTAAATGGATTAACTTAATTGGCTGCCTAAGTGCTCTGAAGATCAGTGATTAAATTAATACCAGCTACTGGTTGTTATATTAATTCTACTTTATGCATACTATGGAGGCAGGCAATAGCAAACCAGCTCTGAAATGTCTCTTCCCTTGAAAAGCCTACTGGGTTGCTATAAATCACCTGTGACTTGACAGCACTTTCCACAACTATATATACTATGAAGTAGATGTAGGTTTTCCTAAAGTTCTTGGGTAGATGACAGTTCTAGGAATACTTGCCCAGAGAAAAATCTAACATTAAAAGGCATGTAATATATTTTGGTAAAGGCAACTAAAATGACACAAAATAGTATATGAATAAGTTCACTAGAACCCTGCATAAAAAAGGGGGGCGGGGAATGCTTCATATCATTTAAGTTCTAAGGCAACATTTTAATGATGCAACTTCTGGGACAACAATATCTTTTGCAAGGGTAATTACTTTACTACATTTCCCAGTGACTGTCAATTTGCATGTAGTGGTAAGACAATTTGCATGAGAAATCCCATGTGGGAATGATCTCCCTTCAAACAAAAGGTCAGCACTTCTTTCATCCTATAGAATGTGCATCCATTCCATAGCATATATTGGCAGTATAGTATAGAATGATTTACATTTATTATCAGAACATAGTGAAAAATACCATTTACAGTTCCCCTAATGCAATTGAGAATATTTTTGCCTGGTTTACGTTACTTTAGTTTTTACTTAATTTTGATGTCTACCCAACCCTATCTCAGCCAAGGCTGGAATCAGGCTAGTTCACAACACAACCCATCAATAAAGCATTCACACTTCAATATATAAACTTAGTTACTATAATACTTTAATAAAGTGATTAAAATAACTCAAGCCATCAATAGGTAATTAGACCTGAGCCCTTCGGGGAAAGGCGGTATAGAAGTTTAATAAAATAAAATAAACTTATAAAATACACAAAAAATTAGCACCCCATTGTTCTGTTCTACTTTCCAAATGGGATAATAGTCCAATAATTCCAGCTACATCAAATGTAGCTCATGCACCCCCCAATGTATTGAGTGAAAAAAGTGGGGAGGACAAAAAGGGAAAGAAGAAAAGGGAAGGAAGGGGATAAAGGAAGGAGACAGGAATGGTGGGGAGGGCGGAGGGAGCCATATTGCCTCAACCATAAGCATGGCAGAATATCTTGCAAGCCCTGCACAATTGTACCACATTCCACAGGGCTCTAGTTTTAAGTGACAGAGAATTCCACCACGTGGGGACCAGGACCAAGAAAGCCCTGTCTCTAGTTGAGGCCAATGAAATCTCTTTTGACTGGGGACCATAAGAACATAAGAACAAGCCAGCTGGATCAGACCAAAGTCCATCTAGTCCAGCTCTCTGCTACTCGCAGTGGCCCACCAGGTGCCTTTGGGAGTTCACATGTAGGATGTGGTGCTAATGGCCTTCTGCTGCTGCCAGTTCCCGATCACCTGGTCTGTTACAGACGGTAAATCCTCAGATCAAGGAGGATCAAGATTGGTAGCCATTGGTAGCCATTGGTAGCCATCCATTTTACAGATGGAGAACACTGATGCAGAGAGTCTTAGGGTCGTATGACCCCCAAAGGGGTCCCGACCCACAGGTTGAGAACCACTGCTCCAAGCCATTCAGTAGCTTTAATAGCCAGCGTGGCGGTTAACTCAACACCTAGATTGTTGAAGGCTTTCATGGCCAGATTCAACTGGTTGTTGTGGGGCTTCCCTCTGTGATACACCTCTGAAGACGCCAGCCACAGATGCAGGCAAAACATTAGGAATGAGATCTACCAGACCACGGCCACACGACCAGAAGAGTGTCATGCTTCCAGAAGAGTGTCATGCTCTTTGGGGGTGGTATTGGGAAAGGTGATCCCATATATATGGCGGTCCCAGACCACTCAGGGTTTAAAGGTTAATACCAAGACCTTGAACCTGATCTGGCATTCAACCAGTAATCAGCGCAGCAGGTGAAGCACAGGGGAAATGTGCACTCTTATGTGCCCCATAAGAACCCTTGCCGCTATATTCTGGACCAATTTCAGTTTTCAGAGCAGTCTCAAGGGAAGTCCAGCATAGAGCTAATTACAGTAATCCAGTCTGGAGGTGACCATTGCATAGATAACTGTGGCTAGGACAGGATAGGTTGGGGGCTAGCTGCTTCACCTGCCACAGGTGGTAAAAAGTCACTTTGGTTTTTTGTGTGACTTAGGCCTCCCTCGTTAAGGAGGCATCCACAGTCATACCTAGACTCTGGACAGAGGATAAAGGTGCCAATGTCACAGGATCAAATAATTGCAGCTCACAGCCCTCCTTCCCAGTCCAGCCACAGTACTTCTGTCTTTGATGGGTTTAATTTCAGCCTGCTCTGACGCAACCATTTCACCATAGCCTCCAAACATTTGAACAGATTTTCTGGGGCAGTTTCCAGTCCATCACCCATCAACAGATAGAGCTGGGTGTCATCAGCCAACCAGTCAGTCAGTCAGTCAAATATTTGTTTAATACAAGAGGCAGATACCATATTGCAGCAGCATACAAAAAGAGAATGTAACAAAATGTATAGTTTGCAGCTTGTGTTTTTCCAAAACAAGGTTCCCTGACACGTCCCATTCAAAGGATTAGTTTATTTTATTTTTTGGATTTCTAGGCCACCCATTCCTGAAAGGGCTCAGGGCGGCATACAAGCAAAACCCTATCAAATGTATAATAAATACATTCAGTATTTAAAACCTAATAAAACAACACAGTAATTCTACATACTTAAAAACCAGGATGGTGACTTCCCTATCTAGACACACAGGAGGCCTTAAGAGAACCTAATGATTTAACCCAGATGGCAGGATGGGAAAGGCTTGGCAGAACAGCTCTGTCTGACAAGCCCTGAAGAATTCACTTAGGCTCCGCAGGGCCCTGATCTCTGCGGTTACAATAATCCAGTCTCTCAGCAGTGAACAGCCATGCCCCCAAACTGGGTACATCCCATGTATCAATTCTGCTCTATGCAGATGACGCTGTCCTTCTCTCTCGATCCTGTGAGTTGGCTCCCTCAGGATCGTACTTAATGAAGCGCTGTGTGGGATTACTGTGAATCCAAACAGACTGACAATAACAACTTAAGTGAAAAACCAAGGTATTTGGTCTTCTCTAGGCGCTTTAAGAAGCTCACATGGGCAAATGAAAAGCAACCTAAATCTGAACATTGGTGCTGGCGCTATAAATACCTTGGTTCCTCTTCATTCTCCTTTTTTAACCTTTCATGGGCAAACCCAGGAGGAAGGCCAGCTGTCCTAGCTACATCTTACTAGGTATTGTCAGCACTACTACGTTTCTTTGTATAGCAGTGGCCACTCCCTTTATCCCTCTCCTGCCTTCAAATTTTTTCAAATGCCAAAGTTGCCTCGAGATTGGTTTTTTTTTATGTACTCGAGTCCCAATTTGGATCTCAAGCTATTAACTACCCTTGAATTCTCTTTCAATCCAATTTTTTTCACAAGATAACTGGACTCCCAAATTATGCGGCCCTATGCAGCTCTTTGTCTCTGGAGTTAGGTCAAAACTCCTTGAATCAGCCGCTATGGCTGAGGACTTTAGATTCTGGCTGAAGTGTAATTCATTTTCTCTCGGACCGTGAATCTCCTTGGTCCACCTGTCTGCTCTTCTGACACCCATCTCCAAACCCCTGGTTTTCCTATAATTGAAGAAAAATTGCTCTCTATCGACTGTCAGAGGATTCACTTTGCCCTTTGTCCTATTCAGAAGCTTATAGGAAATTAGAAGGTCAACTATTGGATAGAGAGCTTCTCCACTCTTAATCTCTGCAGCCAAGAAAACGTGCTCCCCCCCCTATTGCTCTCCCATTTGAGAACGGGGCCACTTGGCACACTACCTGGTGGCATTGTTTAATAAACCCCTGTTCAAAGGGAGAGCCATAATGCTCAGCCAGTGGTTCAATGTTATGCTCTTCTGGCTCCTTGTTACATGGCAGGATTTTAATAAGCAAGAAAAGGCTAAAAAGATTGTGCTCCATGTAACGACATGTGGCTCAGCTTGAATCTCTTGGCTCCACCAATTACTTCACTGTCTCAGATTCAAGGAAATCAGATCCAAGTATGTGAATCTCACTTCCTTACATTTACCCGACCTCCCCGATTTATTTAGATTACACTACTTGTTGGACAACCCTGGTCCTTCTCTCTGTATGATAGTGGCAGACTTTCTCCTGGAAATTACTAAATGCCAGTAGATTTCCTTCGTCCTAACATGTATATCCTATGTTGTATATGCTTTTTAATCTGTTTTTATTATTGTTTTACTGCTGTCCATGCCAATAAAGGCTTGCTTACAATAATCCAGTCCAGAGGCCTACCTATAGTCAAAGAAGGGATTTCTGCATATCCAGGGAACTTAGGCACACAGGGGGGAAACTGTAAATTTAAAAAATGCACACCATCACATAGCTTAATGAGGACTGAGCATGTTCAGTGCTCTCAGACAGACCCAGAATAATGAAGGTAGCTGAGCATCATTTGTAGAGGGGGATTGGCACACAGTTGCCAACTCTGGGCTAGGAAATTCCTGGAGATGTGAGAAGGAAGCTGGGGGAAGGTGGAGTTTGGGGAATAGAGGGACTTCAGTGGAGTATAATGCTGTAGAATCCACCTTCCAATGCAGCTGAACTGATCTCTGTAGCTGGAGATCAGTTGTGATTCTGGGAGAATCCTGGGCCCCTCCTTGAGTCTGACAACTCTCATTGGTCTGATTCAGCTCTAAAAGCTTATTATATCCCAGAGGAGGAATTTGTGGTATTGCATCCTCCTTTCCCTGATTGATCTGCAATTCTGTACGCTTTTACATTCTCTGTCATCTTTGAACCTAAAAAAACCCCTGAGAGGTACTCCTTCAGTAGTTGGAAACAGATACTCAGCTAGGGTTGCCAGCCTCCAGGTGGGACCTGGAGACATCTGCACAGTAGATAGATCAGTTCCCCTACAGAAAATGGTGGGTTGGGAGGGAGGACTCTATGGCAATATAGTTCCACTAATATCCCTCCCCTCTGCCAAACCCAATCCTTCTCCAATCCCAATCCTTTCTCATATAGCATTGGAAAAAGCAAGATAAAGGCAACAATTTTATAGGTACTTTCCTTGGAGTCTGCCCTGTTGAACAAAATTATTCTCATTCTGGAGTAGGTCCACATAGGATTGCATTCAAAAATATTTTTCACATCCATCACTACGCAGGTTTTGGGTACTTTGAGCAGCATTCTCCTCAACAGTCAGCTAACAGGACATTGCTCAAGCAGTCTTGCACAACGGCTCAGGATGGGGAGCGGTTTTCCTATTGATTATCCCCTCACAATTTCTTGTGGGGACTCCAAAGTATCTGTCTCTGCCTCTCTCTGTATAAAGGAGGTTTGCCCTCAATCTGCTCCTGTCAGGATCCTTTAGATTTGAGTCCAGTAGCACCTTATAGACCAACTAGACTTTCACAGTGTAAGTTTTTGAGAGGCAAGATTCCCTCAGGCATGGAGATCTGAGACTTTTCATCCTAGTCAGAAGATGGGAGTGGTGTTGTAAAGAATGTAAAAGCATGATGCATATTGTAATCAGCTTGATTAGAGCAAAACACAGTGAGAGAACATTTTAATCTTCTGGGGTCATTCCATTGCTGACCTAATAATGGCAGTCTTCAAACAAAGAAATTTCAAAGGAAATTACAACACAGGATTGCTGATGTTGAAATCATTCACAAGTTCAGAACAATTGACTTCCCAGAGCTGTATAGGGACAAAGGATTTTTATCTCACTACAGATGCTAATTTTCTGCCAAGCATTTCCACTCTGCTCTAATCAAGCTAATTACAATATATATTGTACCTCTGCATCCTTTACAAGCATTCTTTACAACACCCCTCCCGACTAGGATAAAGGGACTCAGATATCCACTATTACTGTGTCTGACGAACAGAACCTTGACTCTTGAAAGCTTACATCCTGAAACTCTTTTTGGTTTCGGTGGTGCTACTAAAATCTAACTGTTCTACTGCAGACCAACATAGCTATTAAGAATGCCAGTCTCTGGGTGGGGCCTGAGGAGCTTTGGAATTATAGCTCATCTACAGACTATAGAGATCAGTTCCCCTGGAGAAAAAAGATGCTTTGGAAGGTGGTCTCTGTGGCATTGTACCCTGCTGAGGTCCCTGCCCTCCCCAGGCTCTGTCCCCCAAATCTTGTTACAAATGGGAAATCTCCTCTTATCAACGAGCCTCCACTAGGCCCCAATGTTTGTTGAGTACAATTCTTTAAGTGCTATAAAGTTTTCACAGTGTTATGCTGGAACTCTCTTGCTCACCAAACAGATTCCTAAATGAAGTAGATTGTTCAGATACATTTCAATCTGGTGTCAGGCTTGTTTATGCGACCAAAATGACCTTGGTCAGCCCTGGTAGATAACACGTGCCAGAAGATGTTTGTGGGAGGATGGTCCTATTAATTCTTCTGGACTTCTCAGTGGCTTTGATACTAACAATCATGGAATCTTTCTGGATCACCTTTTTGGGGATGGGAGGCATTGTTCTGTGGTGATTCTGGTCCGACCTTCAGGGTAGGCTTCAGAGTGTAGTGTTGGGGGGACTGATGTTCCACCCCTTGATCTCTGATGTTCCCTATGCTTTTCAACAGCTATGTAAAGCTGCTGGGAGAGGTATTCTGGAGATTTGCACTGAGTCCCTACCAATAAGCAGATGACAGCTCTATCTCATGTCACCAGTAGATCCCAGGGAGGCTGGTTAGTATTTGAATGGGAGACCACTAAGCAAGTCCAGGGCAGGCAGTGGCAAACCTCGTTTCACTGCCTCTTGCCTTGAAAATCCCAAGAGGGGCCACCATAAATTGGCTGCGACTTGACAGGCTGTCCTTGTTTTTTCACATATTGTTTGCTTTCTATGGAGAGAATTTGCATGTAGTGGAGATATATTTATTACATTTTTATTCCACCTTTCTTCCAAGGAGCTCATAGCAGCATATACACATCTTTTCTCCTTTATTCCTATAACAAACTTGTGAGATAGGAGGTGGTGTAAGAAAGCTACTGACTCAAAAATCACCCAATGAGCACTGGAATTTGAACAGAGATTTTTGGATTCTGGTACACTTACCCTGGCAGAGGGGCAAATTCGTCAGTGGGCAGTTGCCACAGCCTTGCAAGACACCCTGATACAGTGCTGAGCACTCTACTGGCATTCCAGAGACATGGCTGGGGGTGGAGTCGACATTAGTTGGCTTCCACCCCAGCTTTGCCTCCAGATGCGCTCCTTTTGTGGTATAGGTCCATGGAGTCATATGGAGGGCTTTCCAGTAGCAGGGGGGTTTATCTCCCTGTGCTGCCGAAAAGCCCTCTGGAGGCTGCAGGGCAGCATAGCAGCAACGTCCCTGGCCATCTGGGCTTCTGGGTTGGACAGCATGTTTTGTAAGAGTTTTTTCAACATATCCAGGCTTTCAGTCACACAAGTCCCTATAGCTTACCTCTTTGCTCTCTGGGTAAATGTATTTATCATTGGGTTGCAGGATTGTGAAGTCCCTACATTAAGTATGGAAAGATTATACAGATCTCATGCAAGTATTCAATCAAGTTTCCCTGCCTATCTTAATCAGAAACGGCAATCCTGTGAACTGCATAGGAACAAGCTCCAACAAATTTAAGAGAACTTACTTCTGGGCAAATATGATTGGGCTTCACCTGTAAGGAAAGTAAAACCAAGTGTTAGTATGAAAATACCTCATCTAACTTCTATTTTTGTGCACCAAAGTTAAGAAGAATTTAAAATGGAACCTCCATGATCAGAAACAATGTATCTCTGAATATCACATGATGGGGGGACATACAGTGGGGGCAATACTTTTTAAGCTTTCCAAAGGCACTTGGATAGTGAGCCGGGGGACACAGGGTGGTGGATTGGGTGGAGGACCCCTGCCCAATCCATTAAGGCTGTTCTGTCTGTCCAAACAGAGTCTGAATGTGGAAAATATACTGCTTTAGCTAAACAAGTCAACAGACATTTATTTATTTAAAACATTTCCATGCCATCTTTCCATCTACTCAGGGTTTCCAAGGTGGTGAACATTAAAACAAAACATAACAATACTTTGGATATTAAAAGCATTCAAAAAACAAATGCTTAAAACAATTAAACACAAACACAAACCTACATGAATACGAATATATAACAACCACAAACAGGGAGGAAGGCTAGCAAGTATTTGTGAGGGAATGACAGACAAAAGAAAAACAATGGTAGGCAGAGGGAGTTCCAAAGTTTTGGCACCATGACCAAGAAGTCCCTTTCTCAGGTCCATCTATCCTCATGTGGCAGGGGTACTTGAAGCAGGGCCTCATGGTCAGATAGATTCATATGGGAGTAGGCAGACCTTCAGGTAGGCTGGCCACAAGCCATATAATGGCTTTAAAAATCAATACCAGCACCCAGAATTGAGCCCAGAAGCAAACTGGGACCAGTGTAAATAGAACAAGACTGTAGTCATATGAGCCTTACGACCCACAGCATTCTGTACTAACTGTAGCTTCTGGATAGTCTCCAAGGGCAACTCTTTCTGATAATCTAAATGTTATCAGGGCATGCACCACTGTAGCAAGATCTTTCCTGCCTAGGAGAAGCAGCAGCTGGCTCACCTAAGGCACCACTACCACCTGTTTATCTAACAAAAGGCATGGGTCCAGCAGCACCCCTAAGCTATAAACCTGCTTTTTAAGGGAAGCATAACCCTATCTAGAACAAGTGATATCCTCATTTCCGTGTCAGACCTTCACCCTGACACTGTGTGTGTGTGTGTGTGTGTGTGTGTGTGTGTGTGTGTGTGTGTGTGTGTGTGTGTGTGTGTGTGTGTAGTGCTATCAAGTCACAGCCCAGCAAGGGCCTTTCAAAGCAAGTGAACATTAGAGGTGTTTTGCCACTGCCTTCTTCTGCAGAATCTTTCTTGGTGGTCTCTTTTGCAAGTAGCAAACTTGCTTAGCTTCTGATATGTTATACTATGCCGCTGCCACCACACAATTATTACCTCCATTTTGTCCAGGTTAAGTTCGTTGACTCCCATCCATCACAAAACTGCCTCCAGTTTAAAGTTTCTTCAGCCTCCCTAGAATCTGGTAGAAGCAGAACATAGAGCTGACTATCATCCACATCTTGGTTATGCCACTGACAATGTAATCCTAAACAGAGTTACAGCACTCTGAGTCCAGTGAAGTCAATGGGTTTAGAAAGGTGTAGCTCTGTTTAGGATTGCTCTGTTAACCTCAGCTTCTGTTGTGTTACAGTACCATCCGTTTATGAGGCTTCTCACATATTAACTGATGCAACTAAGACTGCTGGGTGCCATAAACAGTGAGCAGAGGCTCATTTTGAAAGGTGCTTAGAAAGCGCAGTGAAGCCACATGCTGTAGGGCAAGAAAAATAATGAACCCAATATACAAATGCTGTGTGAGTCAAGGGCAATTACAGCATCTGCAAATTATTTTCATACTGTGATTATTAGTTTACATTCATTTGATCCATTTATCTGAAATGGAATACAGTTCAGCTTCTAAACATCTTTTCAGTATTCCCTTTTTATTCTTCTCCTATGTTCATGGTTTGCACTCAAATAAATCAATACCTCCAACATGAATGAAATTCACTTCGTTTCCAGGAACAGAATGATTCAAAGGTTTTTATAGACATATGTTAGTTTAGAAAGTAAAAATGGGCAAATGGTTACAAAACAGAATTAATGTATGGCACAAATGTCATTGTTTGCTTCCCTCTTTCGGGTACTGTTTTACTTATAACATTTTGGCAATTAACTATGTAAAATCCTGTTTGTGTTTTCAAGAACATAGCAGGTTTAATATATTTTTGGGCTACACAAAATCACAGGAGAAAACAAGACATCTCAATGGCCTTAGTAATTTGTTGAGCAGCATTTAAATTCACATCCTGGGCACTAAATGGAAGTCTGTGCCCTTCCTGGTCCCAATTGCAGCCTGGTGGAATGCTCTGTCTAATAAGACCAGGGCCCTGCAGGGTTTATTGCCATTCCAGAGTGCCTATAAGACGAAGCTGTTCTGCCACGCCCATGGTTAAGGACAGCAACCGTTTTCCATTGTTACTAGCCTCCCCCCCCTGCCCCCATGATGATGGCTGCATTGTTGCCAGGATGATAATAACTGGATGAATTTATTTGAGGGTGCCAAGTGTGTCATGGAAATTATGACATTTTATCAGATTTTACAAACTTTTATAATGTTGGTTGTTGTAATGTTATTATTTTTGGTTGTCAGCCACGCCACCCTGAGCCCTGTTGGAAAAGGACAGCCAAGAAGACAGACAAATAAATACATAAATAGGGCGTGAAACTTCTTACAAAGAACTCCCCTGCATGTGAACTAACTATATTTGAACAACAGCTAGGCACAGTAAGTTTTTCAATATTTACTAGTGATTTCCCAACAAAAATCAAACACACAGTGTTCAAATGCAGATAGATGGTTACCTGAGATAGGGCCTTCTCTGCTATAGCTTCTTTACTGTTTAACTTTTCCCCTACAATAGTTATGCCAGGTTTGTTAAGCTTTCGGATGGATCAGCAGATACAACTTGTCCCTCACCTTAGGCTTTTTGTAAATTATCCATCTTCTTGATGCACTGTGGGATTTATATTCTTAAAGCAAGAAAACTAAATTTTATCCACATGAGAACTCTTTTTATGCACAATATCCAGGAAAGTGTGCTTATCACTTGTTGAGTATCCTCCACTGCCAGCATTTTCCTTAATTAGGGTTGCAAAGTAGAGCCCTGACTCGGATATGCCAGACAGGCCTGATCTTTTCAGATCTTAGAGGCTAAGAAGGATTGGCCCAGGTCAGTATTTGGATGGGAGAACACCAAGGTTCACTTCAGAGGCAGGTAATGGCAAACTACCTCTGAATGTTTCTTACCTTGAAAACCTTACAGTGTTGCCATAAATTGGCTGTGACTTCACTGCAAAAAAAAAATTGTTAGTATGTAGAACTAGATTCTGGGAGGCCCAGCTTTGAATCCCAGCTCTGTCATGGAAACATGCTGGGTGCCCTTGAACCAGCCACACGCTCTCCGTCTACGGAACCTCTTGTTGTGAGGACAAAATAAAGGAGAAGAAAACAGTATACCGTAAGCCAATTTGCATCCCCATGGGGAAAAAAGGTCGGGTATAAATTAAGTAAGTAAATTAATAAAAGAAATGAAAGCTACTTCTGAGTACTGAAAAATATGGTGAGCTACTTGCCAAGTTTTGTTCTGACCCAGAAACAGGACATGAACACTAGGAAGGAACATCAGAAATAAACCTGTCAGTGGTAAAGCAGAACAGAAGAAATCTTATGAAATAAAACAGTGTAAAATTTTGCAGTCTTTTCCTAAGTCTTTCTGATATATGAACTACTTTGTAGCTGCCAATTACCTATTGGAGACCACTCCTCTATCACACCTCATTTATAATATTTAAAATGGCTCTCATGAAGAACAGCAAATTGAGAATACATCAGTGTTTTTAAATGGAGGCAACCTATAAATCTTGAGAGGCATTCAGAACTTTGCGGGCAAATGGGAGGAGCATCCAGGATTTTAGGCTGCTCCTTCTCCCCACCATCAATTGCTTCTGACATGATTTCATACTGTTTACCCCACCTGAGGAAAAAAATCCTAGATCTTTCCTTCATCCCTTAACAGGGGTTCACAGCAAATAATAAAACCTAACATTAAGGTACTGTCTGAGGGTGATCAGATACATAGATCTCAAATGACATATTCTTGGGTTATCTGGAGAATCAGTTTCGGTTCCCTATTCCTCCACATAAAGCTTGCTGGATTACCTTAGGCAAGTCACTGTTCTCTCAGAATTCTCTCAGTCCACATAGAGGCAGGCAATAGCAAACTACCTCCAAACCTCTCTTGCCTTAGAAACCTAACCAGATCACCATAAGCCAGTTGTGACTTAACAGCACTTTTCAAAAAATCTATAAAAACAGCTGGATTTTCTGGTGTGCTATTTAAATTATTTTTCAAACTGGGCATTAGTAATAATGTTGCATACTGGACGGGCATTAATGGATGAAAACTTAGAAACCAATGGTACAGAGAAAAAAGAGTTCCAGCATGTGTGTTCTTGCCACTGGCAGTTACAGGAAATAAGAACATACGAAAGAGCCAGCTGGATCAGACCAGAGTCCAGGTAGTTCAGCACTCTGCTACTCGCAGTGGCCCACCAGATGCCTTTGGGAGCTTACGTGCAGGATGTGAAAGCAATGGCCTTCTGCTGCTGCTGCTCCTGAGCACCTGGTTTGCTAAGGCATTTGCAATCTCAGATCAAGGAGGATAAAGATTGGTAGCCATAAATCAACTTCTCCTCCAAAAATCTGTCCAAGCCCCTTTTAAAGCTATCCAAGTTAGTGGCCATCACCACCTCCTGTGGCAGCATATTCCAAACACCAATCACATGTTGCGTGAAGAAGTGTTTCCTTTTATTAGTCCTAATTCTTCTCCCCAGCATTTTCAATGTATGCCCCGATTCTAGTATTGTGAGAGAGAAAAATTTCTGCCGACATTTTCTACCCCATGCATAATTTTATAGACTTCAATCATATCCCCCCTCAGACGTCTCCTCTCCGAACTAAACAGTCCAAACGCTGCAGCCTCTGATCATAAGGAAGGTGCTCCAGTCCCTCAATCATCCTCGTTGCCCTTCTCTGCACTTTTCAAAAAAAATTGGCTTCTTTGGGGGGGGGTCTCGGTTTCCCCCTTGTGGTGAAACTTTCATTGTACTGTTAATATGTCACCAGCAATCGGGAAAAGTCCCCCTGATACTATTACATGTGCGTCCGCTTGAGGAACTCTTTAAGGTGTGATCTTTTTATGACGCTGGAAACTCTGCCCGATAGGTAGTAATTCAACAAGCAACAAGCAAAGCGTAATCCCGCGACTGTATTTACGTTTTATACACCTGCTCAGCTCTACCCCAAACACTCAGCTATTAAAATATACACGTGACTACCCCGGGGCTTTTTCTAACCCCTGTGAGGTACTTTCCGAACCACAATTGTCAGTTCGACTCTGCGCTCCTTTGACAAAAGCAGACATGCCAAACGGAAGAGAAAACAAGACAGAGCGGTGGGGGGGGGGACAGAGAGGCGGAGCAGTAGCTGGGCATCCGGGAATCAGGGACATAGGTATAGATTTTTATGGGGGGGTTCGGGGGTGGGGCCACACCCCCACCTGCCCCTAGGGCATGGCCACGCCTCCCCAAGCCCCGCCCCTGGCCTAGCGCTTATAAAAGCAGCTCTCCGAGGTCGGGGATGACAGACTCCCCTGCCCTGCCCTGCCCCTCCCCTCCCCTCTGGGCAGAGGCATAGAGAAAAAATGGAGTTTTGCCCCCCCCCCCCCCGGGCAGCCGCTGTGATGCTGGAATCCACCCCCAAGCAGCATCACTTTCAATGGTGTTTAAACTAGAGAGCCCAAATTCTCCTTTTAAATCCACCTTAAAGGGAGAATCTGGGGCCCCTAGTTAAACAACATTGAAAGTGATGCTGTTTTGGGGTGGATTATCCCCCACCCTGAAACAGCATCACTTTCAATGTGGCATAGTAGGTAAGAGCAGGTGCATTCTAAAATCTGGAGGAACCGGGTTTGATTCCCTGCTCTGCCGCTTGAGCTGTGGAGACTTATCTGGGGAATTCAGATTAGCCTGTGCACTCCCACACATGCCAGCTGGGTGACCTTGGGATAGTCACAGCTTTTCGGAGCTCTCTCAGCCCCACCCACCTCACAGGGTGTTTGTTGTGAGGGGGGAAGGGCAAGGAGATTGTAAGCCCCCTTGAGTCTCCTGCAGGAGAGAAAGGGGGGATATCAATCCAAACTCTTCTTCTTCTTCTAAACTGAGGATCTCAGATTCTCCCTTTAAATCCATGCAAAAGGGAGTGGATTTAAAAGGAGAATCTGGGGAAATTTGGGGGGTGCCTGCTGTCAGGGTTGCAATTGTTAAACTAGAAGCACCAAACTTTCAGGGTATCTTTAGGAGTCTCTCCTAATGATACCACCCAGGTTTGGTGAAGTTTGGTTCAGGGGGGGTCTAAAGTTATGGACCCTCAAAGGTGTAGCCCCCATCTCCTATTAGCTCCCATTGGAAACAATGGGGATGGGGGGCCCCTTTGGGAGACCATATCTTTGGACTCCCTGGACCAAACTTCACAAAACCTGAGCGGTATCAATAAGAGACTTTCCTAATAGTACATCCCAGGTTTGGTGAAGTTTGGTTCAGGATGTCCAAAGTTATGGACCCTCAAAGATGTAGCCTTCATCTTCTATTTGCTCCCATTGAAAACAATAAAGGATGGAGCACTCCCTTTGGAATTGTTGCAATTGTTAAACTAGAAGCACCAAACTTTCAGGGTATCTTTAGGAGTCTCTCCTAATGATACCACCCAGGTTTGGTGAAGTTTGTCTAGGGGGCCCAGGTTATGGACTTCAAAGGTGTACGCCCTATCTCCTATTAGTCTCCTATTGGAAATAATGGGATGGGCACCTCTTTAGATTCATAGCTTTGGAATTTTGGACTAACCCTCACAAAACCTGGGTGGGTAATAAGAGACTCTCCTAATAGTACATCCTATTTGGTGAAGTTTAATTCAGGGTCCAGTTATGGACCTCAAAGATGTAGCCTTCATCTTCTATTTGCTCCCATTGAAAACAATAAAGATGGGGTGACTCCCTTTGGAAGTCCATAGCTTTGGACTCCCTGGACCAAACTTCACAAAACCTGGGTGGTATCAATAAGAGACTCTCCTGATAATATATCCCAGGTTTGGTAAAGTTTGGTTCAGGGCGTATAAGGTTATGGACCCTCCAAGTGTAGCCCCCATCTTCTATTAGCTCCCTATGGAAACAATGGAGGATGAGGCACCCCCTTTGGGAGTCCATAACTTTGGACCCCCTGGACCAAACCTCACCAAACCTGGCAGGTGTCATCAGGAGAGTCCCCCAAACAATCCCTGAAAATTTGGTGCTGCTAGCCCAAACAATGCGCCCCCTGCAGGCCACAAACCAAAAAAAGCACTAAAATGTTTTAAAAACCCACAAACGGAGGGGCGGAGCTTCAGACATGAATGGGGGGGGGGTTCAAACCCGAGGAAACCCCCCCCCCCCACCCCCCCCCCCCCCCACCCCCCCCCCCCCCCACCCCCCCCCCCCCCCACCCCCCCCCCCCCCCACCCCCCCCCCCCCCCACCCCCCCCCCCCCCCACCCCCCCCCCCCCCCCCCCCCCCCCCCCCCCACCCCCCCCCCCCCCCACCCCCCCCCCCCCCCACCCCCCCCCCCCCCCACCCCCCCCCCCCCCCACCCCCCCCCCCCCCCACCCCCCCCCCCCCCCACCCCCCCCCCCCCCCACCCCCCCCCCCCCCCACCCCCCCCCCCCCCCACCCCCCCCCCCCCCCACCCCCCCCCCCCCCCACCCCCCCCCCCCCCCACCCCCCCCCCCCCCCACCCCCCCCCCCCCCCACCCCCCCCCCCCCCCACCCCCCCCCCCCCCCACCCCCCCCCCATTCGGAGCTCTCTCAGCCCCACCCACCTGCACAGGGTGTTTGTTGTGAGGGGGGAAGGGTAAGGTGATTGTAAGCCCCCTTGAGTCTCCAGGCAGGAGAGAAAGGGGGGATATCAATCCAAACTCTTCTTCTTCTTCTAATCTGAGGATCTCAGATTCTCTCCCTTTTAAACCATGCAAAAGGGAGTGGATTTAAAGGAGAGAATCTGGGGAAATTTGGGGGGTGCCTACAGCTCAGGCTTGCAATTGTTAAACTAGAAGCACCAAACTTTCAGGGCATCTTTAGGAGTCTCTCCTAATGATACCACCCAGGTTTGGGTAAGTTTCATTCAGGGGCAGTCTAGTGCCAAGTTATGGACCCTCAAAGGTGTAGCCCTCTATCTCCTATAGGCTCCCATTGGAAACAATGGGGATAGCCCCTTTGGGAGACCATATCTTTGGACTCCCTGGACCAAACTTCACAAAACCTGAGCGGTATCAATAAGAGACTTTCCTAATAGTACATCCCAGGTTTGGTGAAGTTTGGTTCAGGATGTCCAAAGTTATGGACCCTCAAAGATGTAGCCTTCATCTTCTATTTGCTCCCATTGAAAACAATAAAGGATGGAGCACTCCCTTTGGAATTGTTGCAATTGTTAAACTAGAAGCACCAAACTTTCAGGGTATCTTTAGGAGTCTCTCCTAATGATACCACCCAGGTTTGGTGAAGTTTGGTTCAGGGGGTCTAAAGTTATGGACCCTCAAAGGTGTAGCCCCCATCTCCTATTAGCTCCCATTGGAAACAATGGGGATGGGGGCACCCCTTTGGAAGTCCATAGCTTTGGACTCCCTGGACCAAACTTCACAAAACCTGGGTGGTATCAATAAGAGACTCTCCTAATAGTACATCCCAGGTTTGGTGAAGTTTGGTTCAGGGGGTCCAAAGTTATGGACCCTCAAAGATGTAGCCTTCATCTTCTATTTGCTCCCATTGAAAACAATAAAGGATGGGGCACTCCCTTCGGAAGTCCATAGCTTTGGACCCCCTGGACCAAACTTCACAAAACCTGGGTGGTATCAATAAGAGACTCTCCTGATAATATATCCCAGGTTTGGTAAAGTTTGGTTCAGGGCGTATAAGGTTATGGACCCTCCAAGTGTAGCCCCCATCTTCTATTAGCTCCCTATGGAAACAATGGAGGATGAGGCACCCCCTTTGGGAGTCCATAACTTTGGACCCCCTGGACCAAACCTCACCAAACCTGGCAGGTGTCATCAGGAGAGTCCCCCAAACAATCCCTGAAAATTTGGTGCTGCTAGCCCAAACAATGCGCCCCCTGCAGGCCACAAACCAAAAAAAGCACTAAAATGTTTTAAAAACCCACAAACGGAGGGGCGGAGCTTCAGACATGAATGGGGGGGGGGTTCAAACCCGAGGAACCCCCCCCCCCCTTACCTACGTGCATGCCGGGAATACCTTTACAAAAACTGAAGAACGGTCTGGTTTTTGCAATTTTCTGCTTTTTCTTCAGCCTGCTCTGTTTCTTAATTGTCCCCCGGAGACTTACACCAGGCGAGCTTCCAAAAGAACCCACAAACTAAGCGATCGATTGACGACCCCCCCACCCCTTGCGTCTCTCCTGCCCCTTTAAAATAAAAGCACGCCATTGGCCCTCCCGCCAAAAGCCAGTCTCCGTTGTTATTTGCTGGCGCGACAGCCAATAGGAAAACTGTTTCTGAGCGCGGGCGAGGAGGTTTGTTCAGCGCGTGCCGCGCAATCCCGCCTTCTTCCCTTCGTCTCGGAGGCCTTTGATACGGCGCGATAAACCCTCGGCGGTGTCGTTCAGTGGTGGGAGCCGGGCGAGTGCGAACAAATTACCAAAGGGACTCGAGGGAAGTTTTTGTAGCGAAAGTGGGACAAGACCGTTATGGGCGTTGTTGAGTGAATGGAGCGCAGGTGGTGGAAGAGAACGAGGCGCTTTATTAAGGCGAGGCTGTCGCAAAATGGGAGTTAGTGGAAATTGCCTAATTGGGGTGAGGTGTGAGGATTTCTAACTTTCAGGTGAACGGCTTGTTTCAAGTATCTGCTGCCTCTCGGCCGGATATCGAGCATTGGAGGCAGCTAGCAAACTTAATGTCCACCATGTAAAACATCTAGGGGTTATAATATAAAATTAATTACCATTGACCGGTGTAGGAAAGTAAACTGTTGTCCTCGGTAGGGCTTGTTTCTAGAATTTCTTAGATATTATTTTCCTTCTTATGATCTTCTAGTCCTTAAATTGGGGAGGATTTACACTCAGCACTTGGGCTGGTGCCTTTATTCTGGCATGGTTATGCAGACAGGAATTCTGTTAATTATAGCCTGCCTAAGCAGCTGTTAAATAAAGACACTTTTACCTGGAGCGGGGCTTGTCTTGAAGATGACAATATGTTTGGGTGTTCTTTTAATAAACACCTTTTAGCCACTTCGTTCTCCTAATCAGGATGGGGTGGTGGTGATTTTTTTGCCCTTTTAAATCATACTTGTGGGGAATCTGCCTCATGCTGGGAACTGGGGTAGCTTTCTGCTTGAATACAAAGTAAAGGGGTGTGAATTTGTGTTGCCTGCTTTGGGAATTTCAGGAAGAAGCACAGAAGAGTATTTTGTTTCTATGAGTAGGTCAGCTGATTGTGTGTGAGAGACAGATTGGTAGATATTTTGAAGTAAATTATTCTGTAATTTACACACTAGCCTTGATCTACTCTGTTCGGATTGCATTTTTGCGTTCTCAGTCCTGGTTTTACTCTGGTGGTAATATCAGTGTGGATCACTTCTGTAATTTACATGCTGGATTATTCTGTGACAGTAAAACTATACAGGTCTTGGGAAAGTTGAAGGTGAATGAATTTACTGTGTAAGATGCATTTTGTCTCCTGTGCTGAGAAATGCTGCAGCTTTCTCAAAGTGAGAATTCTGTGCTTGAAAAGGTTATTTACTGAGTTATTTCTGTCTGAGAATAGTAGTTACTCTGAAACCTGACAGTACCCTTGTTCCCTTCAAAAAACTGTTAGTTTCCTCCAGCGATATAAATGGTGCTTTATGTCTAAGATATTACTTAACCATTAGCAATTGTCAGTGTTGCTAAGTATATATTTTGTGATAGTGAAAGCAGGAATAACTTTAATACAGAAGTAAAAAGCCAATAGATGACATTTCTGGGGGATTTTACACTACTCTATTGTTCTGGAATGTTTCCTGGCAGGCCATGACTTTGTCTTTCCCATATAATTTCACAAGGCTTAAATCTGGAATCACTTCATTTTTGTGGGATCTTACATGTGAAATCCCAATCATATTCATGACCAATGGCATCATATACTTCTTTGCTGGTATTGCACCATTTTTCTATCTGTATTCCTTTAATAGTCGGCAGAAATGAAGAAATTTAACAGGTAGAGCCTTTTGTGAAGATAACTGGAGTGGGAAAACCTCTCATCTCATGTTTAATTGCTGTGTATCTGGCAGTCGTTAAATTATAACAGTGACAACCTTATTATCTACTTATCATTTCATAGGGTATCAAAAATGGAAGTTGCTCCCTGTAGCATACACGTTCAGCCTACCTGTGAGGGATTGTCATCATTGTTAAATGACAGTTGTGCTAGTAATAGAACTGTCGGCACGTTTCAGTCATAGTTGTGTTTTTATAAAATGTGCAAATGGCATACTTAACGCGTAATTTTTCTTAAAAGACTGTAGTGGTTAGTTGCAGACATGTAAGGAGAATGCTGTCTACTATCTTTATAAAAGCTAGTTAAAACACCAGAGTACTATCAGTTTCTGTGGTGCCATTCATCTATTATATTACTCTGGAAATTTGTTAGTGTTTTATTTACTTGATGTTCTTGGGTATATCAAGATTTTACACTTTTATTAGAAACTTCCCAATTGCTGTTTGAAATACCATTTATGCATATGTACTGCTTTCATTTTCTTGAAATTAAGATGTGTTTTCTTCCCATAATTTTTCGTTGTAGAAACTATTGAACTTTTGATGCTAGGATAGGCTGTTAACCAGCACAAGCCTGTTACACTTAATCTGATGCTGTTCTGTTGACTATATTCTCACAGTTTTAATTTATGCTTGTTCCAGTTTGAATGTACTTCCCTAACATGGTGAGTGCATTCGGTCTTCCACAGTGGGTAGCAATAATTTAAAATATATATATTTAAAAATGCCTCCTGAACCTTGCAAGATCAACAAAAACACCTATTCACAATTTAGATAGTTTTGATTTCTTTCCTGTGAGACAGAGGCCCCAGCCTTTTTGAGACCCTGGCCACTTTTGGAATTTTGGCACTGGACAGTTAACACAATGATAAAATGTCTGCCACAGGATGTGGAGTCAACCACAAAATGTGAGAGAGTAAGGTTATATATAACTCTAATATTAACTCTTCAGCATTTTAGGCAGAAACTCTTTTTAACAGGATTCCTTTAATCTGCACAGCCAAACACCCCGCATAGTCCCTCCCACTTTTTAAAAACACTTAAATGCACGTGGCATCATGTTTAGGATGCATGCTGTAAGGGATACATTGCAATAGCAGTGAATTTTTCTGTAGAGTACTATGGAGCAGTAGGACTCTGATATAAAAGGATTTGCATTATGTTCTATAGTGTTGAGATGCTTTGAAAGAAACTGGGACATCTGATAGACCACATTGTGCTATGTAGACAGTTCTGGGTTTACAACCTGAATAGATTCTTTTTGACTTTAAGTCTACCAATTTTGATTTTTAAGCTGACTGTTTTTTCTACTGTTCTGTGTTGGTTGTAAGGGGTATTTAGAGGCAAGATTTCTGCTCCTGACTGAAATCACCTACTTGAATGCTTGAGATCTGATATGTCTGTATGGCAAGGGAAGAGTTCCAAATATTATTACTTGATTCAACTGGGAAGTACAGATACTGCTTGGCAAATCACAAGTTCTTGTGTTTTTAACCATGCCATTCTATACTTATTCACTGAGGTAAAACTAAAATAACTCTCCAGGGTCATGTGTACTGTGGAGTAGTACAAGCAGGTCAAATTAAAGTGTTTTGGCAGTCAGATGAAAGAAAACTTGCATGCATCTTTCTCATGTCTGGTAGCTGGAGGCTAGTTACTATGAATACTCTGTGAAGAGCACTACTTGTATAGAATGGTAATTACATTCTTAGCTCTGTGTTTGCAGAAATCTGATGCTTAACAAAGACAGGGAAGTTCTTATACCATGGACTCCCCAGCTGCAAATCCCAAGATTCTGTATCGGAATTCCCGTCTTCTCCGGATGGTGTTCCTGCAGCTCCATCGCCAGCAGAGGGCTGACTTATTTTGTGATGTTGTCCTTCAGGCAGAAGGTAATCATCTTACAACGGAAAAGAAATAGGGAAAGGATGCTTTGATGGGAAAAGTTTGATGACACATCTCTTGGGTACATAGAATCTCTGTGGTGGGTCTGTGAATTCTAAATATTAAAATATACAAAAGGCTCATGGCTAGAATTTTAATATTGGCTCCTAACAATGTCAAGTGTTGTTCTAGTCCTAACTGGTAGCTTGATTGCATAGGTTCCAAAAGTATCTTTAATTCATGGTGGTAAGAGATGTGTCTTTCAATAGGAATAGGTGTGTACCCTTTTGTTGGGGCTTAGCCCCCAGTTTGTTTTCAGCTCCATGGCTTAGCCTTCACACTTTTAAAGTATTAAAATAGCCTCTGAGCATGTTCAGAGTACCTTTTTCTCATTATTGAGTAAGTACAGCCTGCACTAAATCCTCTCATATGAATGGGAAGGGCTTGAAAGGGAAAGAGTGCAACTTCCATGCTCCCATGCTACCTCTCATTTTTTACATTATGCTCTACATATGGCTGAAGTAGCTCAGTCTTAGAAAGCCCAGGTTAGCACAATCTCCATAGATCTCCGAACATTTAAGAGCCAGTGTGGTGACGTGATCCAGGTGCGTTCTCTAATCTGCTATGGAAACTTGCTGGTTGAACTTGGGAGGGTTCTTGGAAGCTTAGGTGTTTCCCACTGGCTGCTCAAGAGGCAGGACTGAAATGTTCTACTTCCTTGCCCTCCAGGGAGGAACTTGTATACCCGCTTCATTCCTGCCTCGCAAAGGGAGGGCAGCTCCTGGTAGTCTTATGCAGCAGCTGAATTTCCCCTGTCCACTTTTTTCTTATAATAACCTCTTTCTTGCCTTAACTATTTCCTTAATCCTTTGCCTTACCAACTGCAACTTTCCTCCTTTTTTTCAGCTGCTGAGTTTGTTAGTTTTTGCTTTGCCTTTTTGATGCTTTCCTCTTCCGTCCTTCGTGCCCCCCCACCCCCACCCCCGCCAAATTAATGGAGAACACCATGGAGCACCATGCAGGAAGCCGAGATGACTTTTCCTCTGATGAGGATGCAGGCCTGCATCTGGTGTTCTTGATACAGCAGGGAGACAATGAATCTTGCAGCTCAGAAGCCATCAGAGAAGTAACGATGGACTCCTACTTCTCAGCTGACAAAAAGAAAGCAGCTGAACGCGCCATTAGAAAAAGACCTGAAAAGGGCTCCCCCTTCAGAAAAGATTTAAATGGCTGCAGTTTGGCCCAAGGTGGCAACAATGGCAGGCTCAATACAGATATTGAAGAACAAAGGCTTCTGAGGTAATATCATATCACCCCACCCCCTCTGGTGGTTGTTGGAGGGCAAACTTCTAAGGCCTGAGATTTCTGAAATAGTAAAACAGTCCCTAAAGGAGGAGTTGCAGCATCTCCAGCTACCTTCTTGACCAGCCTCATCACTTCCTTCCAAGGTCTCCTAACCATACTGAGAAGAGTCAGATCATTAACCCAGGGGAAAACACCAGGCAGTGATCCACTAACGCAGCCAGAAAGGCCTCCTACTCAGGTGCCCACTCTGGGCTACCTCTAGGGAAATCCAACACCATCTTCCATATGAGGAGAAAGAGGAAGGGAATTGTTCACTGTGTGCAACTGTGTGACTGCCATTTGATTAGGAGCCAACTTCCTTTGATTAGGAGCCAACCATACCAGAACATCCAGCCAGATGGTTTAATGGAAATGGCTATCAGTTTCTTCTGGCTTAAGACTAGACCTCTCTGAGGATCCTGAGTTGGACAAAGAGGGCAGATCCAGGCCAAAATGTATTAAGAAGTCTTTCCTGAGGTTACCCTCCTCAGATAAATCTGTTCCATCCTATTTTGAAAGGCTGGTATGGGCAGAATGGGAAACAGCATTAGCAAATAGTTCCACAACATCACTAAAATATTTTACTCCTTAGCACCTCATGCTACAGAAATGCTGATGGTCCTCTTGGTAGAAGCCTCTGTAGCAGCTTTCCAATCCACAGACCTTCTTTCAGAAGATGGCATGGGATCCATAGAGGATTTGCTAGAGAGGAAAGCAGATTTTGCATCCAGACATGTCCATGAAGGGGGGCATAGCCATGGTGCTGTGAGGAAGCACATGGCTTCCAAGAGCTGCAGGTGGATTGATGGAGAAAAGCTTTAAAATGAATTCTCCCTAGCCATAAAATTGGAATTAATTACTATAGCTGGCAGTGAAATTACTTTGATTTTTGTTAAGACCAGTTGTGATTTTTGTCATATCTTTCTTTTGAAGTATATTTACAGCTCATCTGGGAGCTGATACAGTTAAGTAAGGAAAAATGGCGACACCTGACTCTGATTCTTTCAGAGTGTAAGTTTGACATTTCAGAACAAGAACTTGATGTTACAAAGAAGGTATGGAGAAGAGATTTAAAATTGGCAGTTAACTCTGCTAAAGAGGATATCTTGAAAGACATGGGCACTTTACTTGACTCTAAATCAAGTGATTTAATGGAAAAATTGGAAGAATTTGAAATAACCACTGTAGAAGCTTTTAATTTAGCATCAACTAACAAGGGTGCCTTGACAATTATGACAAGGAAATTAACAGATTTGGAAAGTGAAAATGTGTTGATAAAGAATAAATTGATGGAATTACAGAACAGGTAAAGTAATCATATTTGCATTTGTGAAATGGAGGATCAGGAAGGAAAAGATTGTCTGACTGAATTCATGGCTGAATAGTTATCTTTCTAATTACCAGATACTCCTGGTAGCTGACTTTGAAGGGGTCCATAGGTCTATAGGATTAAAAACCTTTAACAATAACAATCCAAGACCTCAAGATATTATCTGCTTCAACAGATTTGCGCTGAAAGAAAAAAATGATACAGGCTCTTAAAGGCAAAGAACAAAGTACATGGAGCTGACTAAACCAAAAAACACCCATAAAATACTTCAGCACAGTTCTAGAGGTTAGATTAATTGTTACTTGTTTGGAAATACCTAAGGAGGGGAATTACTTCACTTATCTTCTCCCTCAACACTTTTTCTTATGGTTACTGTGTATGTCTGTTCTATGTCCTACCTTGGTCCTTCTGTCCTGTTTGTTAGCTTGGAAAGAATTTAAACCGGTTCACAAGTTCCTGATAGGAGGACAGGAAGTAGAGAGTTTTAGTCCTGCTTCCCTGAGCAGCCAATGGGAAACACCCAAGCTTCTAAGATACCCTCCTCACCGCCAAGTGAGAAGGAACCCTCATGGCAAGTTTCCATTCTCAGCCTATCTCAGAGTGGTTGTGAGGATATAAATTGAAGTAAGTGGCTTTGGATTCCTGTTGGAATGATACAGGAACACAGATTGGAGTGTTTTTCATTAGCTGATTCTACTTAAACAAATCAAAGCATATTTACCTCAAAGAAAAGTGTATCTGTACAAGTACATTCTTTGAATAATTTTAGGCCCTCCTGTACCATTTTCGTTAGCACTAGAGATTCCTCAAAATTAGGCTGGGGGGGATGGGTGTAGGTAAGGTGGGATGAGATAAACTAATATTTTTAGAATTATATTTTAATTATAGTAGGTGCAGAAGGAGTAATGGGAGCAAATAAGTCTACGTAACTGAGCTTTGTATCTGCATACATTATAAAACAACTGTCTGAAATTATGTGTTTATGTGGAAGGAAAATTAAACTATACATCTCTGCATATTAACAAAAGGAGTTGCTTGCTGCTTGGAAAAGAAAATTAGCACTTGAGAAATCCCAAGGAAATAGTATATTGGGGGCCAGAGCACCTGACAGCCAGGTCCTGAGGAACATCCTTTGTCAAGAGGAGTTTTAGAGGTAGCAGTACATCTGGGGTTATTTGCTGATACAATACCGGCTAATAATTATGTTGTTTACAGGAGAAGCTGTTCCTGCACACTGTTGTATCCTGTCAGCTTGCAGCCCCTTCTTCACAGAGCGTTTGGAGCGTGAGATGCCTCCCAAGGGACATAAGGTTGTGCTGGAGCTCCGGGGGCTGAAAATTGGGCCACTGCGTAAACTAGTAGATTTCCTCTATACCTCTGAGATGGAGGTGTCCCGGGAAGAAGCCCAGGATGTTCTTGCAGCTGCCCAGCAGCTTCAGGTGTCGGAGCTAGAGTCTCTACAGTTAGAGGGAGGAAAGCTGGTAAAAAAGGCACTGGGCCGTCGTTTAAACCGGGAGTGCCTACAGTTGTCCAGTCCAGTATCCATTCCAGAGGGCCATCTGATGCAGTCTTCTCCTGCCTCTGGTGGACACTGCCTGACATCCCACCCACTTGCGAGAAAGCAGCATACAGCAGCACAGCTTCCATTCACCAAGGGAACAGGTAACAATAGCAATACTGGTCAGAAACGGACTTTAAAGAAAGAAATAGTAATTAAGAGCGAAAGCAAACACCAGATGTCTGCAGACTCCTGTGCTATGGCAGAGTTCCTAACAACGAAAGCTAAAAAACGTCTTGCAGGCACTATAAGGAATAATCTGGGCAATGAAGAAATTAGTAATCTGCACCAAGTGCAGGCCAGATCCAGAGATGAGCAAGCTGTGGTTGGCTTGCAAGAGTCAAAAAAGATCAAGCTCAGCCGTTCACAACTCTCCTCGTTGACTTTGCCGTGCACCACTGAAGACCATAGTGTTCCTGTTTCCAGCAAAATCTCAAAGTCCAGTAGGCGCTTCTGGCGTAAGAAAAGTCCTACTTTGAAGATTGAGACCAAAGAAGCCAAAGTGGTTAGCCATTTGCATGACTTCTTGAGTCCACCACTGCTTCCAAAGGCTACTAAAGGTAGAAAGCGCAGCTCCAGTGAGACAGCTCTAAGCTTAAACCCCACCCAGGAGGCTGGGCAGGTTGGCCGAATGATGCTTCGGAAGGTGATCAATTGCAGCTGCTGGGAGGTGGTACAGAAAACATCTGCTACACAGCCCATGAGAGCTGCAGGGTCTGTGTGTGCTTCGGCAGAGGAGGGCTCCCTGCCCCAACCCAAACATCCTAAGCAAGAGGTAACAGCCACGCAATGCCATGCAAGCTCCACCGCACTTCTGCCTGTAAAAGCAGAGAGTCCCTCTCTCACAGAGAGGACCCCCTTAGGAGAGGTTGGGGATGCTGTGACCTCAGTTGATGGAGATTGCGTCGGTGGGGATTCATACCAGCTATTCATGCTAGACCAATTGGCTGAGGGTGAACAATATGACAACCTGGCTGCTGCTGGGGAGCTGGAACACATGCTGGATTACCTTCTGGCAGATGATGCTGCTGCTGTTAGGGAATCCAAAGACACCACTGTTCCACAGAGTGTTCCTACATCAAGCCCTGCACCAACAGCCAGTAACCCTTCACTAGAAAATACTGGATCTGAGGAAAAACACTGGTATCCAGCAGAGGTGGCAGTTTCCCCACAGTGGACTGAGGCAGAAAATAATCCCTTGCAAGGACAGGAAGGGTGTTCTGCTTCCACAGTCAGCAATGGAACTTGTGGCTTGACAAATGGAGCTCCCTTTCTGAACTGTGCTAATGGTTGCCTTCCACTTGTGACATCTCTGTCCAGTAATGATTGCTTTCCTTTGTGCAGCCTTACGTCTCCTGAAGAGGAAAGTTGGACAGGCCATCTTCAGTTGCCTGTGTTGGAAAATGGGGCTATGAGCCTTACTGCCTTCTTGCCCAGTCCTGAGAAGCAAGGGCTTCCCTTCTGTGAAGAGACAACCTCAGGTGCAGAAACAAAGCATCAAGCTGTGCAGCATCACCTGGACTGTAAGCTGCCTCCCCTGTTGACCATCTTAGAAGAAGATGAGATAGATGTTGGTGGGGTAGAGGAGTTCTTCCTTTATAGCGAGTGCGTCAGGCCAGATTCCTCTCCAGTGTCTGAAAACGAGGTGGATGTTGTGAATTAGTGAGTGCGGGCCTGCGGACAGATGCAGTGATGTGTGGTGGCTTACCATTAATCCCTACATTATGGGACAAGTTGTAGTAGGCTTGTGATTTAAAAGCCACACTTAGTGTTTAGGTACTAGTTTTAGATTCTAATGTAAGTGGAATTTTTTTGTACTTCCTCAGAAATGTTGAGGGGAGATTGTCAGGCATAACACCACCTTTCACTGCCTGTTACCCTGGGATTCTACAATTGGCCTCTATCGGAGAAAGTGATATAATTGCAGGACAGATCATTGCACTGAGACAGCAAGTCAGATGTATGTTAAATTTCCTACATGGTGGTTGTGGGGGGTGGGTATATTACCACAGCAGCTGTGACCATACTCTGCCTTTTCCTGTTCCCAAAAAGTTCCACTTTAGAGATTACTCTGGTGGTTAAGGTTGTCGTCTGCTACATTTCTCCAATAGCTGCTTTGATTGTTCTGTCGAAATTCAAAAGCATTTCAAGTAAGGAGCTGCTTATCTGGAAATATTGAGGCCCCTTCTGAAAGATGTTTCTTCCATCAGTGGTACTTATTCTCTTCTACAGCGGCAAACAGTAGTAGTATAGATTGGCATATATATATATTTAGGTAGGTTATCTCCTTTTGCATCATGGTTTGCACCCTAATCAAAACTCTTTAGTTTTCCAGTATTTCAGTCAGAACTGTCCACTGCTAATTACATGAATATTGGACAGCTGTCCTATTTTATTCACAGGCTGATCCAATAAGTTGTTGCTCGTTTTCTTATTTTGTCTAGAAAAGGTGCTCCAGAGGTTGAGTGTTAAATTTCTTTTTTACATTGAAACCATCTTCCTTGTATTCACAGCTTCTGCAGAGAGACCTGTATCTCCATGATCCTGTACCAAATGCTAAAGCTCTCAATGTATGGATCTAAGAACATTCTGAAGAGCAGATGGCACAAAGAGTGGAATAAATGTTGAGTTGTGGTTTGTTCAAAGTAAAATAACTTTTACATTGAAACCATCTTCCTTGTATTCACAGCTTCTGCAAAGAGACCTGTATCTCTATCATCCTGTACCAAATGCTTTTAGTTTCTATTGGAGTTTAAAAGCCAAAACTATACATAATAGAGAGAAGTGATGTAATTTAATAGCAAAAATATATGGGGGGGGGGGAGTCAAAACCCACCCACTCCCATTTCTCCACTAAGAATGGTCCCCAGAACTGGTTTAAAATGCCTTTCCTACTAGAGCTTTGGGCAGGAGGAAAAAGTAAACTTCAGTCTATCTTTTGCATACTACTTGCTTTTTCCAGAAGCTCATACTTTGGTGATCAAATCCCACATGGCAGGAAAGATTTGCCTTTTTCTAAGAAAGACAAGACCTGCTTGATATTGATCCAGAAAACCATGTTGGAAGTTGCATAAAACCCGTATGCAAACCTGGACCAACCCCTTGTGCCACTAAATAGAATTTAACTTGAACAATCAGTTATTATTACCATGTTGAACTTTATTGAAAGTTTCTCAAGTATTTCAGATAAACAAAGCAAAAAGCCATGGAAGTGGGAAGAGGCAGCTCTTTCTGGCAGATTTTGCTTGTGAAGGAAGAGCAACCATTTCAAAGAAATGACTGAGGTTTTTGCAGTTTACCCCACTTGGTCATATCCCATCATAAATGCTCCAGTTCACAAGGGATGAACAATTCAGTAGATGTCCTATGGGGACAAAATAATCATTAGCAAAAGATCTAGTTTTCTTGATAAACATCTAACACACCTCCCACCTGGTGCCCAGCATCGGCTTGCCTGGGTCCTGGGACAGATTATAGATAAATCAAGATGGTGGCAGAAAACTACGAAGGGTTCAATCAGGGGTACTTCTCTAAAAACTGAGGTGCTACCATCAAGGCCTGGTAGTCATCTAGATTACGGATCGGAGTGTCCTGATACAGCATGGTGGGTGCGGCATCAAAATGGCTGCCAAAGAAGGCAGATCTAATCACAAAATGATTGCCACAACTTAACTTCAGTAGCACAGTGCAGCCAATGAGAAGCCTTGCTGGTCAAAATCCCTAACTGGCCCTGCACACTTCCTAAGAATACTTGACAGGCATCAGAAAAAGTGCTGGTGGGTGCCACAGCATCCCTGGCACCTTGTTGGGAACCACTGGTCAAGACATACTAGTCTTGAGCCTTTTAACATATGTGACTCATTCAATCCTGAACTATTTCCAATCCTACAAGTGAGCCTGGGACACACTACTGTCTAAATCACATAGACCAATATGTAGTTAATTGGAGGAATGCAGGGCCCATCCTTACAGTTGAGGGTGAATTAGTGATGGGTTTCTACTTGTAGAGACATGAAACAGTTACTTTGCTTTCTCCCAAAGGCCTCTTACACCGTATCTGCTTTGTGCAATTCACAAGATTCCTTTGAGGAAGAGAAGCAGTAAAAAACAGACTATGTAGCCTGGTCTGTGTCTTGGCCAGTTAAGTAGTAAAAATCTGAAACAGTAAATTGGTTTTTGGAGTGCATCAGTAAGATAGTCCTGTCCCCCATTTTCTTAGAATAAATTACTTTGTTGCATAGCGCTTACCTTTGGCCATCCTGCTCAGTTCACTTTATTCAAAGCTTCCCTTCAGACTTTCAACCACATCGTTCGGTTCTGGGAACTTCAGCTTACGTGGTGGTCCCTTCTTAAGGCCGCTCCATAACTCTTCTTCTAAATCAAAAAGGGCAGAAGCCAATTACCAGCAACATTTTACTTATATTACTGGAAACAAACCACAAGCATATCAAGAAGTCAGTTCCTGCTGCCAAATTCTTGTAAGCAGCCAGCTCTCCACAAAGGGAAGCCATCAATAGCAGACACCTGAACAATGGATTTCCCATTTTTCTCCCTTAGCAGGAGTCATTTCTAGAAAATGACTCTGGAAGCATGTGAAGTGAACAGTGGATTCTAGAGATCTGGTGACTGGATTATGACTACTGAATCAAAGATCCACCATACTAGGGCAGACCAGACACTATTGTGCCCTGTTTCCAATTAAGTCAATTAACAAAGCCTCCACATGATCAGAAAAGTCAAAGCAATTAACAGCTGCTAGTTTTAAAAACTGCCTCTGAAGAATTCTTGTCCAAGCTCTGCCAGTAGTATCTGTCCACTCACCCTCCAGCAGACCTTGTTCTGATTCAGGGCAATTAAAAACCCAGATAGTATCTTCATGCTGCACAGCAGCATTGTTTGGTTTTCCCTTTCCTGCCACACCACCCTGGTTCAGGCAGCTGCCACCCATCTATTGGTTCTCTCAGTGGCTACTCCTGTTTTATGGAATCTACTCCTCAAACAGTGGACCTCCATCCTGACAGCATTTTGGAAGAGTCATAACACTGAATTATCTTCAATAGTGTTTTTGATAATGTTTGTTTGGATTGATACTGAGTATTTTAATTCTGTAACACACATCAGATCCTAGTTGTTGGGAGAAAGATGGGCTTAGATGTTGTAAATAAAAACAGGAAGGAGAACAGCCAGCAGTGAGAAATGGCACAGAAGGGTCTGTCCCTGTAGAGATGGCTACTGCAGCAGGTAAAACTTTCTGCTGGGGTCACCTTGAGGTTCATCTCTGTAGAGTCACAGTCTCTGATTTCTTTTGTCAGGCAAGATTCTGTCTCCCAAAAGGCTAACAAGCCTGGCAAAGGAGCAGTTGTTATTCCAGAACACTCATCATGTGGAAATAAAATACATATTCCAAAAGTTTAAAATGTAATATTCATAATCTTGTAAAAAGGCAGCTGCTTTCCCCCTATATCAAACCTTAGCAATGAACACAAACTGCTGCCCTTACACAACATCCCAACAGCTGAAGAGACCCTTAAAATGGACAATCTACCTGTCTTTGGGCCAGTCTTCTAACAGGCTCCAGGACTTCACTAACAGTCCTCCCCAAGCCCTCTGGAATAAGAGTCAGTGTTCAGTGTCAAAGCAGGAGCCCCTCTCATAGCTTGGCTCCTGCTGGTGTTTTTCCAGGCTATAGCTCAGATTAGAGCTCTAGGGATTTGTGTTTCTGAGCATTCTGTTCACCAGCGGATTGGTGGGAGCCTGGTTACACACATTCTAGAGAGATTAATCCCCACAGCAGTCCTCCCACTGGCAAGCCTCCTGTAGAGAGATCACTTACTGGTGCCATCCTTTTTCAACAGGACCACCTCAAAGCTATTTCTGCGGGGCTTTTCAGGATTGATTTCCACTGTGAGATCAGGAAAGGCCTGGCGCAGGGCCTGGCCCACAGCATCAGCATGGCGCCCATACACCCGTCAGCTTTTACTGCAGGGAAAAAAGGAGCATTTTATTTTTCCCAATTCACAGACAACCCCAAACATTACCTGACAGTTTTTCAAAACCAAAAATATCTCAATGGTCTGGATGCCTAGGAGGCAGGTCTCCTTTAGCCCCAGTTAAGAGTGTTTCTTACCATACCTCCAGCTCACTGCCCAGAAAAGAGCTTATATTTCTCTTTATTTCCTATGGTATCTTGAGAGAATGGAAGGAACTCTCCAGTTCAATAGCACACATAATCTTTCATCTATTATGAAAAATCCTATGAATTATGTGTATTTAGCTACGGCAATTAGGAAAGGCCAAGTGTCATTTTTTTTGTTCACTGGAAAGGGGGAAAAAGCATACTTTTATCTGTAGGTGCAAACAGTACGCAGCATTTTTGTACTCCAGAGTCCTTCCCACAGTTAAAATATCCCCTTTGCAGCAATTTATTTCATTTATACCCTCCCTTTTCTCCCCAGAGGAACCCAAAGTGGCTCACAATATTTTCTCCTTCTCCATTTTATCCTTAACATAATCTTATCACGTAGGTCAGGCTGAGTGTGTGTGACCAGTCCAAAGTTTCTCAGTAAACTTCAATGGCAGAGGGGTATTCAAATCTAGTTCTTCCAGAATCTAACCTGACACACTAACCCTGGTGGGTCCACCCCACTAAAGATATAAAAACACTCACCAGTGTTCAATGACCACATAATGGCTTGATCCCTCCTTCAGTTTCTTGGTTGACTGGTCAATCCCCTTTTCTTCCAACTCACTGGACTCTGCAGCTTTTACTGCAGGGGCAGCTGCCTTCCTCTTCCGCCCTTTAGGGGGCATTCTACTTAAAGAACAAAAGCCAAGGCGAGGATAAGGCAAACAATATTTCATGGGTTGTTTCCTCAGCTGAAAGGCATAACAATTCAGAATAAGGTATGAAAAGCCATGGAAGAATTTCGGGGAGTGTGTGTGTCAGATTAATCAGCTAGTCAGAAATTAACAAAGGAAGAAATCACAGGGAAGGCACTGGGGATGGTTCCGCCTGATCAATCACATATCCTTTTGCAAATACAGGTCTCATCTGTTCATTTACATAGAACTTTTCAGGCAGGAAGTGCGAGATCTGTAGAATTTCCCCACCAGTCAGTTAATTTTAACTTTAGATGGCGAATCTTAAAACAAGTTCCTTGAGACTGTTATGATCAAACCCGTCTCAAATGCTGTCCTCGGATTTAGCATGCTGGTGCCTACGAAGAGCAGGAAGAAGAAAACAGGAGGCAATAAAAGCAGCCCATATAGAAGATAAATAATGACGGCTTCTAAAAGGTGCAACGATACTGGAAGAAAGGCTTAAGGGTCGACTTAATAGAACATGAGCGAGAAAGAATAACAGGGGTGCAGTAAAACAACACACAGCATAGTCTCAGGAGCACGTCGGTGTTGTTCTTCCGTCGCCAACACTTAAGACTGTTAAGACGGCAAATACGGTCTCCGCAATTACAAAGCCTTTCATAGAGCGAACATACATTACCTGTTTCGTCCGCGGTGGTGTTTTTTTTTTTTTTTTTTTAAGCAAAGCACGAGCCACGTGCAGTTACATCCTCAGGCTAAGAAAGGAAATGCGACCGCGGTTTCAACCATTCACGCGCGGAAAGAATCAATGAAAATAACAATGCAAATAACCACGCAGACGTCTGGAAACGCTACCTTCAGAAGCAGATGAGCCTTGTGGACATTCAGCCGCTGCTGTCCAGACGGTCTGATTAATAGTCACCGTTTTACAACAACTGGTAAACCCCCTTTAAAAAATGGTTTCGCCCACCCTCCTACACGTTCTACGCTCTTTATTTATTTTTTAAAAAAACAACGCAGCCCAGAACCGAGGAAAGCGCGACTGGCCGAAGCAGCCAATCGGAACGTAGCCCCAGCATCGGAACTCCAGACTGCAAAACGTGCCGGAAGGGGAGGGTTCTGGACATGCAGGTACAACGGACTTCGGCATGTGTTACAATGGCTTAAAGTGCGTTAAGCTCCACATTTACTGTGACAAGTTTTTAACAGTTTGTAGCGTCTTTGTGGTTTTGCTCGAACAGACTCACAATTCATTACTCTTAACGACTCTCATACCTACTTCACTCACATAACAGAATACAAAGGATGTTTACAGTAGAGGGGGCTATTGTTCTGAGAAAAACTGAAATCCACATTCTGGAAAGAATAAAACAATGCATTTGTAGTTGTCATTTTCTTTCCTCAAAGATGGTACCCCACTGTCACAAGTTTTGTCACCTACTAAGCTGAAATACTAGTCTTGTACCATTTAGTAAATTTCTCCTAGGACCCATACTGTCTGCTTTCTTCTTTTAGCCATCTCCTTGCCTCAGAGGGCTTCCTGAACCACTGTTCTTCTGTCTTAATCCTGGCCCTACACTAGACCTACTGTTGGCTCAGCCTTGTATCCTGTTTTATGTATGTCATGTTTTATCAGATGTATTTACTTTGATTTTATCCCACCTGTTTCCCCAGTGGGGATCCAGATGAGCAAAAATAGTTCTCTCCATTTTGTTCTGACAACCGACCTGTGAAGTAGGTTAGGCTGTTCCATTTCTACATCATGTGGAGCTTTCCTATACATGACCAAAATAGATTTCCTAGGCTTTTGCTACAGCAGAATCAAAATAAATGAAATTACTGTCACTTAGATTTATCCAGATTTCTGTTTGGACAGTTTTCCTACCCTGGATGTAGCCTTACAAAAAGTTGAAATCTGGAAAAGGTGTAAAAATGGGTGTCCCCCACAGAAGATCAATCCCTATTTCATTTTGACATGGATAGCAGACTTTTGACATGGATAGTTGGAAAACAGATTCTCAATCTTTCCTACCACTATATCAAAGAATCTGGGTCATACCAGGATGGGAGGAATCCCCACTTTTGCTGAAAATGATATTTGTTTAAAAACTTTGGGATATATTTATCATTTACAGCTAAGTCTGAACTTGCAGAGAAGGAGAGGATCATATTGGATAGCTCAACGAAAACATCAGCCAAGTGTGCTACAGCAGTGAAAAAAGACACTCTTATGATGGGATTACTAGGATTGAAAATAGAACAGCCAATATTATAATGCCCCTGTTTAGATCTCATGTTGAATACTCTCTGCAGTTCTGGTTATTGCAGCCCTGGAAAAATTACAGAATAGGGCAACCTAGATGATTAAGGTGTTGGAGCACATTTAAGGAAAGGCTGAAGCGTCTGGGACTTTTCCATTTGGAAGAGACAACTAAGAGGGTACATGAGTGAGCTTGATAAAATAATGCAAGGGGTAGATAGCGTGAACAGATAACTTTTTCATCCTCTCCCAAAATACTGCAACTCGGGTTGATGGGCAGTAGATTCAGGACAGACCAAAGGAAATACTACTATACTCAATGAGGGCTTAAAATGCAGAATTAACTGCCAGAGGATGAACTGATGGCTACAGGCATAACCTAGTTTAAAAGAGGATTAGTCAGATTCATGGCAGTTAGCTCTATCAGCAGTTATTAAAGGGAACCTCCACGTTCAGTCAGTAATCTTCTGAATACCAAATGTCAGGAGGCAATGCCTTTGTGACCTGTTGCTGGCCCTCCAGAGTAACTGGCTGACCACTGTATGAAATAGGATGCTAGACTAGATTGACCACTGGTCTTATCTGGCAGGAGTCTCCTTTAAAACATTGCAGAAGCAAAATCAGTAATTCCTGGCAGATAAGACCAGTGGTCAATCTAGTCTAGCATCCTATTTCATACAGTGGTCAGCCAGTACATGAGACCAGTGGTAACTCAGGAAGTGGTACATCAAATACATTTGCTGGTGGATGGGGGAATGAGAGTTTATGAGAAATGCCAAGTTTCCAGTGTTACTACTTGAGTCCTAAAGGTCACAGATGGATAACCTGTGACAGATGGCTGATCACACTTGCAAGTGGAAATGGGCTTAGACAAAGGGAATTCTTAACATTTTTATAACAATCACTACATCTGATCTAGACTACTTCTGTGACCCACCAGTGGGATGCATACCACCAGTTGAGAAGCAGTGTTTTAGAGGATTTCCACAAAAAGAGGACTGGGTGATTTCAGCTGATCACCAGCTCCTGCTGTGATTCATTCATGCTGTTCCTGGGCATCAGTCCCAGGACAAACCGAAACCTCTTCTGTCAGCAGAAATGTTTCACATGATCCAAGCCATGATTTGTGTAACACAGCACAGGTACCAGGTGTACTGTAACTCAGAAAAAAGCAGCACTCTGATAAACAACATTCCCAATTTATTAGAGGCACATATAGAAGATCATTAATAGAACCAGAAGACTGAAATGTGAGCATGATAAAAACAAACACTAAACTTCCCATGTTAACAGTGAAATAAAATTAGCCACATCCCTATAAATCACAATTGTATACTAGAGGCAGAAGAAGCAGCTACCTGTAGAGGACATCCCTGACCGACCAGATGATACAGAGAAGAGGAGGTCCTTTAAGACTTGGCAGCTACTTAGTCTCTGGCATAGCAGCATGTTCAGGCTCAGCTAACATTCCACATCCAGCACTCAAGGATTTAAATCCCAAATGATGGGAAAAAAACGAAATCAGGATTTCTACTCTTCCTGTCATGGAGGACAGTGAGTAGTAGAAACCTACCATTGACAAAATTTCTCAGTATTTCTTCAGCCAAAGAGATCACCCTGGAGAAGAGCAAGTCAATAGGCATGAACTGTCAGTTTTGACAGAAGTATTTGTTGAAATGGACAATATTTGGAAGCTCTTAACAACATTGGTGAACAGAAGGGGCCCTTTTTCGGCACCCCCCCCCCCCCACCAACAGAGTATTGCTTCTTTAAAATGCCTCTATTCATTTGCAAAATCTTTCAACTAATCATCCTGAAGCCCCAAAACATAATCTGATTCCCATGACAGGTGAGATACTGCATCTTAACTATTCTAATCTGCTCCTCAAAATATGCCCCAGATCATCCTGAGGAAAAAATCAGGAAACAAAACAAAACATCACAGGTGAAAGGGACACAAGTAGAGAAGCAGCAAACAGAATTGGCACGGAGCCTCATTCTTTTCCCTGCACTCCTGGATAGAGGCAGTTGCCCAGTGACTCATGACAGGGATTAAGATGGAAATGAAGAATGGGAAACTAAATGGCAAGGGAGCACAGTCCAGTCCAATGGGTTCTATTTATCTTTTTTAGTCTCTCTGTTGAGGAGCTCAGTAGCAGCAGGTTGCTCCTCAGAGATCTCTTCACTCTGTTTGGATGTTTTCTTGGCTCTCTGGTACAGCTCATTCAAGCTGAATTCCCGAATCACATTCTCCTGTGGAAGATAGAAACCAGCATTGCTTAGTGGCAGCCTGATATCTTCTCCATTTGTTCAGCGCAAGGCTCGCATCTGTGTGTGGAAGAGTTTTGGCTCAGAGGTACAGCACTTTACATGTTCATGGGGCTTAATGTGGGTATAAGTATCTCCTCTATTAGAACATGTACAGTAGCACATCACTCTCACATATGAACTGTACTGATTTTCAAGTTTTTGTCACTGAAAAAACTACTTCACGTCCTTTTAATAACAGCGATCCCTATAAGTTGTTGCTGCACAAGGAGGCAGAATGGATTTACAGGCTAAAGTTGAATATGCCATTTGGTCTTTAGCTTATTTTGTGAACTATATACCTCACTTATATTCCTCTATGAGCAATAATATGGAACAACAGCAAGTTTTCCCTATGCATAATTTTCCCTATGCATGCTCTTACTTTTCTAGTGTGATCTTAATTTTGCCTGTATTTATGTGTGATGGATTTCAAACACACACAGACACACACACACACACACACACACACACACACACACACACACACACACACATACACAATATACTTTCTAGTTCTTTTCCAATTTCAGTGGCATTCAGTAAAACCACTAGCACAGCATCAGTAAGTTATGTTGATTACCACATAACAATCCCTTTAAATTCACTTTAGGCTTTCCAGTCTGGCTGCCATTAGAAATCTCCAAACAGAGTATCATGTAGGTATATGGGATCCTTGAGTATCTATGAACGAAAACTAAAAAGTTTTAATTTTATTTATTTATTTATAATTATATAAAAAGTAAGGCTCTTCTAAACTTCAATTTATTGATTTTTTGTAGCTCCCCTCATGCTGGGTGTAGATAAGGAACATTTATTTGTGTATCAGAATTGAAGAGTTCATTGTTCAGCAACAAGGAAATGTTTGAAATTGCAACTATGTTCAATAAGGTTCTACAGAATTCTTCTCTATTGTATTTGGAAAAAAATAACTAGCTTTTACATTCTTTGTTCCTTATTGTAGTAAATATATTAATCTTTACAAAAGGTCAGAATATTTTTGTTTACTTTATTTTTCAATTCAATTTTTCAATACAGATACTTGGTATCTGTATACTGAAGAATCCTTTGAATCATGACAACATCTGGATTCTTGTCTTGAACCTGAACTGTGATTGAATGTGAACTGTCATTCTTAAGTCACTTTAATATTTGAAGCATACATTTCTTGTTATTGTCTATTCTGCAAGTATTGTAATAATCCTTTTTAATACAATTAATGGTGTTCGCTTCATGTGTCAAGTGCTTCGTTGAAATGATGCTACAAAGGATACCACAATGATGTCAGCTGCGCCTTCAGGTCAGGATTACATTTTGGGAAAGAATCCCACAGCGGAAATATTAATAGGACATATTCATGCTAAAATTCTCATGTCACTTTGTGTTATCAACATTGGATTTCTTGACAGCAAAGTGGTTTAGAAATCTAGCATATAAAATACCTCAGAAAAGTTCCATGAGACTGCTCGTCCCTTTTTATCAATCTGTGGCCGGCGCATCACCTCCTTCCCTCCCTGAAAAAGGATTAGGCTGGGCAACTGCTTGGTAAGAGGAGAGGTGCTGACTTTGTACCTAGGAAGAGACAATTGGTACAAGGGATTAATAAAAGAAGCACATAGCTAACTCCATCTCTAATGTCTGCCCCCACTCATGGAAAAGGAGTCTTCATGGTACTGCAGATCACACAGCCAGCCAGAGGGACACATCAATTTTTGCCTTCTCAGTCATCGCACTCCTGAGAAGATTCCCAGGGCAAGGGCTTCTGAATATCTCACCTGGTAGCAACATCAGGGTAGCGGCCCACATCCACCTTTCCAAAACACAGCCCAGTGCAGTTGTACCTGGTGGAATACAACAATAGTAAAGAACCATGTAGCAAACGTTGTAAAGAAACATTGAAAGCCTAGATGTGCATTGTCAGCTGATTACAGTGCAATTCCCCCCTTGTCTCCTGTTTCAGTCACTCCTCTGAGTAGGCATTAACCCACTGAGAGGCAACAAAATCACTGTCTTATATTACAGACCTGCATCTGTAACCTTAAATTGCGATGGGCCTAATGCAGCATTTCTAGGGAAGAGGATTACCCCTTAGGCCTAAAATATAAATCACTTTCTACACTAATTACACAACATCATTGTATAACACAGGATTTTCCAGAAAGGTGTCTTGCAGCCTGTACTTATCCTAGAGTTTATAAAGGTCTGAATTCTCCCTTCAGTAACAGCATAAGAATAAAAGGTCTAGGAGTCAGGTAATTGTCTGGTAGGACTGGTAGAATTGACTGTAGAGTTTTAAACAGAACCAGTAAGCAGCAAATAAGCTACTGGCACTTATTTGGTCAGCTACTAACAGTGAAATTGTAACTAGAGTTTACACTGTTAGAAATCCACTGACTTCAGTGGATTTAGAAGTGTGTAACTCTGCTCAGGACTGTACTGTAGACGTTTTCCTTTTCATTCCATGGCTCTTGTTGGAGTTCACTAAAATGTAAAGCTACTCCCCAAGCTAGTTCTCTTTAAATTTAAAATTTCTTTCCATGGGAGAATATGTTGTACAGCCATACTGATCCAGACAAATGCCAAAAACAGCATTCATGCACCAGGAGGATATGGCACATTGCTGGGCCCTGGGCAAGCATTGGGTGGATACAGAGGGACAGAATCAAAATATGGAATTAATGGATGTCTGGGGAATGGATACAAAGGATGCTGCCCATCTGGAAAATGTTACAGGGAGGTGTCACTCATTCTGTAGGACTCCCTGCAGCATGATTCAGGCATATCAGCCACCTTTGGTGCTAACCCTGATAATGACAGCATGGCTCCCAGCATAAATTATCATCTCTTTATTGATTCCTACTGTGTATTTGTAGAAATCTTTTATTAAGAGACAAACAAGGTAGCAATACCTGACATCATTTAAATTTAAGAGAAACAATCAAGGCATTGAAAGCCGATGATGCCCCAGTTTCAGCATACCTAAAGAACTGTGTATAATATACGTTGTGCATTCATCTATTTCAGCGTAGGGTAGGACTGAAGAGAGCACTGAGGATTTTTGACCAAAAGTGCACAGAAGAACTGTTAAATGTCAATTATACCAAGACTAAGATAGTGCACTTCAATACTAAACTCAAGAGATCTAAATAGCAGCTGAAAGGGCAACAGATAGAGCAAACAAAATGTTTCAAATATTTAGGAGTGGTGTACCAATACAATGGGAAACCCACAGCCCATGTACAATCAGTTATTCAATCGGCTCAAAGAAGTTCACAGGCAATCTTGAGGTTTTTTCGCTCACAGGGGAACGGATTCATCCCAAGTGCAGTTAGAATGTTTGAGGCCAAAGCCTTAGCCCAATTGACCTATGGTGCTCTGTTGGCAATGATTTTGGATTTTGTGCCATTGGAGAGAGTCCTATCGATTTTTCTGAGATACTTCCAATCTCCAATACACCGTTTAATACACCGAAATGTACAGCCAATGTGGTATTAAGGCAAGAAGCAGGGATGGCCAAAGTTGAGACCATCTTTTGGAAATTAACCATCAAATACTGGCTTAAAGTGCTTTCCTGTCCCCAGGGATTAATGCCTTCATTATTGGCAGCAACACCCTACCCTGGATGGCTAGAAAAGATTATATCAAAACTTAGACAGTGTGGTCTTGATCCAATGCAACTTTTGGAGATTGGAAGCAGCAGAGCAATGGGTATGGTCCATCAACGTCTTACTGACATTGAGATGCAAACAGATTTTCCCCGGCTACCTGTTCTATATAAACCACTAAAATCATGGATAGGTATTTCAGCTGCACCTTATCTATCTGATATAACATCAGCAAGAAGCCGATGGGCTTTTTCTAGGGCTCGCTTCGATGCCTTCCCGTCAGCTAATCTGATGGGACGATTCCAAAATATTCCAAGGCACAGGAGAACCTGTGTGTGTGGCTCAGGGGAAGTAGACTCAGTGTCACATATCTTACTGCATTGCAAGTTACATGAAGGTGAAAGGGAGCTGTTAATCCAACCATTGTTAACTTGTCATGTATATCCATTCATAGATAACTCAGATACGAATTCTGTAAGAATGTTATTAGAAGATCGTGTTTCCGCCATTTCACAGAAGGTAGCTAAATTTTGTATATTGGTACACAACAAGCGTAGTTCCTTATTAAGACAAAGAGCTGCACTGTGTGATGAGGACTGTAATAATGCCTGAAGCTAATGTTATTTATCAATATATTTTATAATGGATTTTAATTTATATTATATTTTTGTATAAGTGGAGTGCTATGTATTCACATGTACTCTGATTTTAAACTATTGGCTGGCCAAAAGGCCGTAATAAATATCTATCTATATCATCTATTTCAGCAGACGTTCAGTCTTTTCCATGGAGGCCACCAAAGTTTCAGTGTCATTCTCCACTGTATAATTTGTTCCATATCTAATTGAGTACAATAGCCTTTCTACCATATGAGAGGAGACATACATAAGAATTTGGTTTTAATTTGACCTGCACAGCCAGACACATGCATTCATGATTTTTTAAAATTCTGATTATTATATGTCTTTATGGCTTTATTCCTGCTATCCCCAGTTTACAAATTAAGAAAATCCACATGTACCCTCTCTCACCCAGGACAGATTGGGATGGGATAAATTACTTGCCTTATATTCCAGGGCACTGGCCACCAGCTTGGCCTTAGAGCTATGATGTGGGACTACTCTAGTTCTTTAATAAAGAGAAGAAGCACTTACTTGAGAGACAAGTCAGCATAAATGGGAGCAAATGACTGGCATTCATTAGACCAGTTAGCAAAGAATTCAACAATCCAGGTTACTCGCTTATCCCGTGCTAGTTCTTCCTGTAGAGGAAGAGAGAGGAATCAAGTTGTCACCATCCACATGCTCCAGTGATATACACTGTATTTGTAAAAATTGAAAAATAGGTTAACCTATTATGAGGTACAACCATTCATACACTAAATACATATGTGGTTGCATATACATACAAACCCTTGCAAAAGTAGCTCCAGATCAAGACCCTACACAAAGATAGATAGGGAGCATATTAGTACCAAATACATAAGCCCGATCATGGCTGGAGAGTGCTTGCTCCAAGAACAGACTTTTTGTGATGTCAGACGGAGGAGTAGCTTAGGGCAAGATTTATTTAGCAGATGCCTTGCTGTTATGACCAACTAAAACCCTTTTTCTTTCCTCAGCTTTATTTTGAAAAGCTCTCCTCTGCAGACCTGTCAGCAATTTCCTCAAGCAGGCCAAGGTGCAGACCAAACAGATGAGGAGGAGACATTTAGAATTGTATGGAAGATGAAATACTTACATCTATGGTTTTATCACTGAAATACTTGATGTATTCAGGACCCAGGTATATAGGTGGCTTACAAGTCATCAGGAACACTGAAAAGGTACACACAGAAGCATGGCTTAGCACCATGTTGGAATGGTGCCAACAATTCATGAAGACTCTTTAAGAGATATTGTTCAATTGGCAGAAACTCTTCAGAGATGACAGCATTCATGTGGGATGTTAAGATGAGTAAGTTACATTTCCTTTCACAAATTGAAATACCGGGTACATTTCAAAATGAAATCATTTAAATAAAGAACTTCAGTCTACAGTAACTCAGTAGTATTTCAAATAATTGCCTCTCATAGGATTTACGAGTCCAAAAGTTCTTAAGAGGCAAGGCTGGTTTTTAATCTGTCTTCTTCCTGTCTCTGGCCCAGCGTATGTGGTGTAATCTCAGCCATCTGCACTGAAGGATCTTACCTATGCAGAGAGTGAGATACAGCAGTCCCATCCGGATGTCAAGGCGGAAGAAAAGGATGACATTGGCGACTTTGCTGAACATGAAGATATTTCCGACATGTTGGTCCACAGTAACTTGAGAAACAGAAAGTAAGTTGTCATGTACATCAGCACAGGATCAAGGAGCTCTTCCTGAAACTTGAACAGGCCCCAAATGTGCATATCTGAAGCCAAAATCTGATAATTTAGGGATGATTTCTCTTTCCCTTTGCAGAGTCCATGATTTGAAGAAATGTCAGAGTTTTACCACATAATGGTACATTCTATTTACATGCTACTGTTTTGTGTTTAATATAAGTTGCAACAGGTCTCTATAGCTAACAGTCACCATGTAAACTTTCTAAGGTTTGTATTTTGTACTTTCATTCCTGTTGATTTTTAAAACCCTTTTATCTTATCTAACTCTCATCTCAATCTCTCTGCCTCACCTAAACTCCACCCATAACACATCAGAATTTAGCCCTTAAAAGTTTTGCCCCCGGACTTCCCTATCTTGAATATTCATCTTCATGAAGCAAAAGAAACAGTGACAGATTCAAGATTAGTAGCTGTTACTTTGTTAACTCTAGTAAGCCTGGAATAATACTATATAAAATTGTACTGTTATTTGTGGCATAATCTTTTGTGAGCCAGAGTCGAATTCTTCAGATTCATGAAGTGATATCAATTGACAAACATACAATGGTACAAACAGAAGAACAGCAGCAAGAGGGAAGAGACAGTATGCAATTCAAGAGACAGTACATCACATTCTTATGCAGAGTTCAACTGAATACAAGATTCATTCAAATTAATCAGTGAACCAGTCAGGAAGGCCACTCACAGTTGGAGAGGAGCAAGCAAATCAAGCTGACATAGCACACAAATCTGTAAAAAGAAACCTGCTCTCTAGAGAGTCTGCCCTTTTCAATCTACTCAGACCAAGTCTGAATATCTTAACTAAATATGAATTGTAACTGAACACTACAAGCTGAAGTCTCCCTTTGAAACTTTTTTTCTGATGTGGCAAGGTTATCTGATACTATAGATTTCTGAGTGCTCCCATTTTTTAACCTCAGCACAGTTTGAAGTCATTCCTGAAGCAGGTATGCATAGTTATAATGGAATTACTTTGGAACAGGGTAATCTCCCTGTAGCCATTCAGTTAAGAACCTTTCAGACTTTTTAAGTGCTTTGTATATCAGACAGACTACATATCTATTTGTTTAAGTCAAACTGATTTGCTAGTATCAGGTGACTTTTGCTAACAGCTTTCAGTTTAAGCAAACAATGCCTGTAGGTTCTTTTTCTGATTATTCAAAAAGTGGTCAATTTCTTACTGAACATCTCCATCCTTCCAAGAGTAAAAGCTTTACTGCAGAAAACTGTAAGGCAAGCACGCATAACTCACTGGATCTGCGGTTCTTCATCATCACAATGGCGCTTAGAAACATAAGGATCTCCACTTCTCGCTAGGGCAGGAGGCAGAAGAAGAAAAAGGTGAGCTACCCGAGCTACCCAGAAAGAGTATAACAGATCCAAATGCTTTTAAGACTGATGTTACACTTCTCATCTACTTCAATACATGCCATGTAAACACTACTAACCATACTACTTCCATTTCATTTCCTCTTCAATCATACTGTCAGTGCCAAGTAGAAAAAAATTAAACACATTTTGCAATTGCTTGAAGTGTACAGAAACAACAAATAAAGTGAGAGACAATTGAATTTTGCAACATGCCTATGAAGGCAAGGTTAAACCCTTAAATGACTTCAGCCAACATAGATAACGTGACAAAGGGCAGACAATCTTCACCATAAACTTCTTATGTCTTCACCATAAACTTCTCCAGCAGCTACAGGATTCCTATTTAAAACACTTATTTTACAAGTTAACAGTTCAGTATATTAACAGCTCCTAGTGCAGGCAAGAAGAAAAGGTGAAAAATACTGAATCACAGCAGAAACAGTGAGTTTCCCCATTTCTAGTCTGTTATGGCAAACACCATGATTACCTCTGCAACATTAATAGCAGCCCATTGTCTAGTGATGGGTTTTGTTCCTTCTGTCCTTCTAGGTGGGTAGACCCCCTGGGCTAAAATATCGGCTTAAACAGAAGCAGAAAAGGCTGAAGATTTAGAATCTACAGCTGTTGCAAGACAACCTATGGGGCGGAGGGGACCCTACACCAATAGTTCAGGTAGGACATGAGATGTGGGGTCGCTCCTATGTTAACATGGAAGCCTTGATCTTGTATCCTCGTAGAGGGACATGGGTTCTAAAGCTCCGCAAGCCTAAAATAAAAAAGTTTTAGCCCGCTACTTTCTAAGCACAGATAAGAGGGAACTGGAACACCCACCCTCTTGCACTGCCCTCCTGGGATTTATAGACACGCCAGAGCCACTGCAATCCTACTGCATTGTTTATCCTGGTGATGGTATTTCCCTTATACTATGCCAGAGGTGTCAAACTCGCGGCCCTCCAGATGTTATGGACTGCAGTTCCCATAATCCCCTGCCAGCATCATGCGAGTTTGACACCTGTGCACTATGAAATCCACCTCAAGTCTCAGTTTTTAAAAAGGCGGAATATAAATATGACAATCATCACCCCAAAGGAAGCTACGTTGGAGGGCGAAGGTGCGAAGCCTGACGACAGGGAAGAAAAGAGAAGAAAGAGGAGATAGTGGAGCCGGGAAGATTCTCACCCAGTCGAAGTCGCAGGGGTTTCCGTCTTCCCGCTGGGTGGGCAACCCATGACAGAACGGCGGCACCTTCCGCACCAGCAGGAAAGCGACTGAGAGAAGAACAGATAGCGGATAATAGGGCTGAGCCAGCCAACGGCAGATCCCAGGTACTGAGTAAATCAGAGCCAGCAAAGGCGCCAGTACCGCCATCTTCACTTCGCACTGTTCGAACCCCGGCACGACACTGACTCCAAGATCTACCGTCTTAACTTGCTTTCATTTCATTGGTCAGTATCAAAGCCAATTAAAAAAAATGCGGGACTAAGGAAGCATAACGTGTTTGTATTGGTCAGCTGTATACCCCACCATTGGCTGTTCAGAACACAAACAAGGGCACGATTTTGGAGTATCCGCGTTTTTGACTCCCTATACTGACGTTATAAAAATGCGCCGTTGAGATGCTAAACAATCGACCAATCGTAGTAGGATTGGGTTTCTAGGCTTTTTGGCCTATGATCCGTGGGCGGGGTTGAATGTTGTCCAATGAAAACAAGACAAACGTAAGGGATCGTCAGAATGTGGAGCCAATGGGAGGATATTACGCGGAGCACGCCGGGATAATGGAGAATTTTTCCGCTCTCTTCGGTGGGGCAGAACCACCTCCGTCCACTGCTACTGCTGCGCTGGGGTTTGGGTCAGGAAAACCAGGAGGGCCTGGGAGCGGGCCGCCTCCCGTACCTTCGGTGGCCGCCGTCGGAGAGGAAGCAGCGCGCAAAGCGGCGGCGGCGGCGGCGGCAGCCAGCCCTTTTTACTTGATGCGCGAGTTACCAGGTATTTGCCGCTGGGAGCGGGCTTCATGGGCTGTTTTGCCATCCGGGGGTTGGAGGCGGGGGATGCGTGTTAGGGCCAATGGTAGTTTAGGAACAATAACGACGTCAAGGAACTTTTGTCCAGTAGGACAGCTCAAGTATGCCAGGCGAGCATTTTCCTGTAGCTGTGCCAATCAACGGTCGAAGTTACGGGCTTGGCGGAAGTGAAGTTCGTAGTGAAGACGTTAGATTGGCGGGTGCTTGAGGCCGTATCGCTACTGTGCCTCTTTTCCACAAAAATTCATTGTTGAGCCCCCAAAACCTCGACCGGAAGTCCCGTTGAGTTGACTAGGCTTACTCCAAAGTAAGCGCCTATTAAGAGAGCCCGTGTAGGAACTGAATAGCTCCTAGGGCACAGGTGTCAAACTCGCGGCCCTCCAGATGTTATGGACTACAGTTCCCATCATCCCCTGCCAGCATGTTGGCTGCGAGTTTGACACCTCTGGCCTTAGGGCATCTGGCTGTTCTGGGAACGCAGTCCCTTCTTCCCTGAAGACTGCCCCCTGGTTCAGTTCAACAGACCCTCAGACGATTCTTCTTATTTTCAATTTGTGAAGTTTCCAATTTCCTTATCTAACCATTTCGTTTGGTTTTGCATGGAGCCTGTTTACCAGTGTCAGCAAAACAGTTTCCCCTGAGAGTAGAGCAATAAAACTTAGGCATTCTTTAGAAACGTTTAGGTCAACAATCGGAGCTTATTACTTTATGTGCCTTGAAAAAATATTTAAGAAAATTGATTCAAATATCCTTAGGGTGTAAGAACAAATAAGTATTCTATGTAGCTAGCACCTTATGCTGTTAATACATCTTTAAACTGGACCTTACTGGTTGGCAAAAAAAAAAAAAAGGCCATGAAGATAATGAAAACATGAAGCTGAATGACTAATTTTCCTATTCTTGGTTTGAGTGTTGGCATCAACTTAACCATCAAAGTAATGAGCTATAGCTTTTAGGTTAACAAGAATTCTCTAGTAAGCTTGAATGTTCAAAAAAGGAAGAGGAATTTGATTGGTTCAAAGAAGGAATGAGCATTAGTTTTCTTTCCTATCCTATATTCTGTCTCACCAAAAGATCTCAGGAAATTTTTACATTAATCCGCCACTTTGTTCTGGACCTTCTTTGTGATGGAATGCTCTGCAGGGGTCCTAGTGCCTACTGTGAGCACAGAAATTGCTCCCTCAGATACAAATGAAGTATTGATTGCACTGAAGGTCCTCCTGCCTTCGAGAGGAACATTTCTCTTGTAACACCAGACCTGCCCTTCCCCCATAGTAACACCCCACCCCAGTCCTTCACCGCTTTCCAAAGTGTGCAAGATGAACATGACCATTGCCATTGATTTAAGCACCACTGCCCAAACCCAATCAGTGATATCTAATGCAGTGGTATGACAGTGCCAACACCTTGCCAATGAGCTGACCCCCTAAGTGCCTTTGAGGCTCCCCCCCTCCTGATAACTGAGATCAGACTGTCCAGATTCAGCAAGGATAGGCTCACATAGTGCAGATGGCTCAACTCGAGGGTCTAAATGAAAATGGGGGGGGGGGGGAGAGGAGGATGAGGTGTGAGCCTGTCTCCGAAGGACGAGCTTACTCAGAGCAGCCCTTGGGATGAGCAGTGGGATCATAATCATCCTCCAGCTTATTCCACCTCCGGAGGGAAGAGACTCACACAGGTGCCTTCCATTCAGCCTCAGGCACAGCCCGCTACAAGCAAGGCCCACTCCTCCAAGAGCCACTTCATCACCAGGCAAGGAGGAGAAGGGCCAGCTCACTCACCTTGTATCTTGTGTTCTGGAGGTGGCCAGGAGGTCAGCCAGGGAGCTGTCCTCCACCCCTAAATAGGCTGCAGGAGGGGGAAGCAGGGCCACAGAGAGACTTTGCCTGGTGCTGGTGGCTCCCTTTAGCAGGGGAAAGTCCCATCCCATTCTTCCCCCACCCCAAGATGGAAGGCAGTGGCGGTGAGTGAGCCACTCAGGCTTCCCCACTCCCTAGGCATGAAGCAGTGGCGGCAGCAGCTAAGATGCCTCTGACTCTGTACCACAGTTGCCTGGGCTCCCCTTCTGGCTTCAACCTCAGGCTGCTCCTCCTAGGTTCTCCAAGAACTCCATTCTAGTGGGATTACCACTTCAGAATCCTTTTGGGGCAGGGGAGTGGGGGAACACAAGTGGTGGACTTTTTTTAACAGTGGAAGGACACTTTCACTTCTGCCCTACTACAAACAAACCACACATAAATCTTTTTGTGAGACATAGTAGGCTGTGCTGCCTCCATAAATCTGTTTTGCATGCTGTGCCATCTAATCCAGTTAAGTGTACAACAATAAGTGAGTTCAGTTTCAAGAAGGTTACAAACTACCCAGGGCCTTTCCATTTTACCAGAAATATATTTATCTCTCCTCTCTTTTCCAACCAAACTTTTTGCTTTTTGCACTGGATATCCATTTGATGAAAAACTCTGACAAATTTGAAACTTTATTTTGTCCCTTTGTGACTGTTTGGTAGGCCGTAATTAAAAAAATATTCCTCTACTTCTCTTTGAGGATTTTTTAAATGTAGTATATTTACCTAAATTCTTGACCTTCCATATATTTTGGAAATAAATATGGATGGGAATACCTCTTTAAAAATACATCTATCCCTTCCTGCCCAGAAGAATTTATGTAACTTTTACAAGTGAAGTAATTTAGAAACCAGAGGAAAGGTAGAAATTGTTGTAACCTTGTTTGGGTCACTGAAGCATTCTTGAGAGGGTTGAAGGAACAGGATAATGCATTCTTGCTACCTATAGATTAGAAAGTGGAAGGGTTTTATTCTTTAAATGTGAATAACAGTCACAATAGAAACACATATGGCTGTGTAGTTGTACATTGACATGGCAGTTAAGCATCCTCTTCTCAGATGTGTTATTGTTACATTTTGGTCCATCTTGCTTCCATGTTACACAAAGCAGCATACGTAAGAGTTCCTAGAAGGTCTCTTATCTAGGCATTGGCCAGACCTGTTGAGTTTCAGCAAGGTTGGCACATCATGTGCCTTCAGGCCCATACCCTGGCCTGATTTCTGTGGTGCTTTAAGAAATGCCCAGGAAGGCTGGCTTGGCTTCCTTGCGGGCTTTTTAGGAGGCTAATGGTAAGCATATTTTAGAAAGTTTTCAACTGAATTGGTTTTAAGCAAAATTAATTTGATTATGATGATGATTAATCTTCAATTTAAAGTCCACCTTCCTCTTTGAGACTCAAGAATTACAGAATAAAAAGCCACCCTAATCCCATAAAAGGAAGGGCAGCATATAAATGCAATAAATAATAATAAAATAAAAATATGAAAAAAATGCCTGCAGGATTGTGTTGTTAAATCATTAATCTAATTTCTAACTTTGGAATCTAATTTCTAACTTTGGAATTGGTGAAGCACAGAGGGGAGGCCTGATCCTGACATTTGCACTTTAGTTGTGGATATTCTTCCTTAAAAGCAAGCCCTGTTCGGAGACCATGGGACTTGCTCCTGTAGGATCAGGTTGTTGTGTTTGATTTTCTACTCTAATATGCTGTCTCTGAGTTGTCAGGAACAGTTCCTCTTGACATAATTTATCCTAACTACTTGGTAGTTTTCTTTCTGGCAACGTATGTGTTCCTGTCTTTGCAAAAGTACTGTATGCCTAAATGTGTTATAGCGAAGAAGGGTCAAAATGCTGTGATAGGTCCAGATAATGGTCATGGGGTGGCTGGTAAGAGAAAAAAATGCATTTGCTTCATACCCAGATAAAGAAGTTTGCTGCATAAGTAATTTGGGTCATGATAGTTTTGCATGCCACACCTGGCCTATTCTGAATGGGGTTTTTCCTGATAAACTAATCACAGTATGCATTACATTGTTCTTTGTTTTGCATCAGGCACCACTGAATTAACAGGAAGCACTAATCTCATCACCTATTATAACCTGGAGCATGCTTACAACAAGTTTTGTGGCAAAAAGGTGAAGGAGAAGCTCAGTAATTTCCTGCCTGACTTGCCAGGGATGATAGATCTGCCAGGCTCTCATGACAACAGCAGTCTTCGCTCCCTCATTGAGAAGCCCCCCATCTGTGGGAGCTCATTCAACCCTATAACTGGTACAATGCTCACAGGTTTTCGTCTCCATGCAGGCCCGGTAAGTCAAAGATGGGAACTGAACGGGGAATGGGGTGAAGGAGAGGACATTTTTATTATAGACACTGTAGTCTCCGACAGAAAGGAAAATTTGCCCGTGCTGGAAAATCTGAACAATACGATACACACATGGGTGAAGCTGTAGTAAGAGTTGGAGGTGACAGATCACAGGGAAAACGTGAATTCCTATTAATCAGTGTATTATTCATAAGAGGCTAAGATAAGATAAGAGGCTAAGTTGATTACCTTGGGATCCATTTTGTTTGGTGTGCACAGTGGTAATAGAGAGCCCAAGTGGAAGGGGATAGAAGTTCTTTGCTTTGTAATAGAAAAGATTCATGTTTTCTCTTCCTTGGTTACTGAGCAGGTATGCAGAGCAGGGTTAACTTTGAATTTAAATTTAAATTTAAATACTCAATTTATTGGCAGATGGTGTGTTACAGTTGGCTGGGAGCAGGTGTGGATAGTTCTGAGTATAGCAAAGCCTGATTTTTGCTGTGTTTGGAAAATTAGGACCTGGCAGATAATCTCACTTAGTGTGTTCAGAATAGTTGGGAAGTTTTGATGCAGAAAAGGCCCAGGAATTCTAAGCTGATGAATGTGAACTACTGTGAGCTTTCCCAGTAAGTCTTGAGAACTTCCTCGTAATTACCCTCTGCAACTATGCTGTATAGATGTGCCTCTGTTTCTTTTTGTGGTGTTGCAGCTGCCAGAGCAGTGTCGCTTAATGCACATCCAGCCACCTAAGAAAAAAAACAAACACAAGCACAAGCAGAGCCGTACACAGGATCCTGTCCCTCCAGGTAAGATGCTTCCTCATCTGGTGCTGTGTTCGCCCTCCATTCAGTAGCCTAAGCCATCACGATTCCCCACATCCATCTGAGTGATGCCTTCTTCAACTACGGAATCTTTCTTGGCAGAAACACCTTCAGATTCTGATCACAAGAAAAAGAAGAAGAAAAAAGAGGATGATCCTGAGCGGAAAAGAAAAAAGAAGGAGAAAAAGAAAAAGAAGGTGAGCTGTGGGATAAACCTTTTAGAACCAGTTATAGGAAAGTTGGAGACACTGCTCAGAAATGAAGGGCATTAGAGCAGAGGCCTCTTTTCTGGCCTGAAGCTCCTTCGTGGCTCATGCTGCTTCCATTGTTTTCAGTTATCATCCACCTTGAGCCTCGGCAAGAAGAAATTAAAATAAACCATTCTTATTGTTTTATGTCTTTCGTTTTCCTCAGAACCGGCATAGCCCCGAGCATCCAGGTGTGGGCAGCTCTCAAGCCAGCAGCAGTAGCAGCCTCCGATAAAGTTCTGCCAGAAAGTGTGATGGGGAGAGTGCTCCAGGAAGGTACTGGGAGCTTGCTGGAAAAAGGATGAGCGATGATGGCAGAACCACTGCTGACTCATATACTTTCACTTTGTGGAGCGACATGTTGAAGACAACTACTAAATGGACCTTCTGGGACTCCATTGGTGTCTGTCTAGGGAACACAGACTGCCTGGGACTTGAAACAAGCAAATGTCTTTTGTCAGAGATCTTTGCCCATTTTAGGGGGGGGTTTTTTTTGGGGGGGGGGAGGGGGTTGGTACAAAATGATCCTAAGTTGGGATGTCCCTGTCTCAGATTTTAATTAAATCTCTATTGGAGGAGATGCTAATGATTGAAGGAATCCTGGAGGCGGCCTCCTCAAGTAATCTAGAGCTTTGTAAGTAGCTCTGTAATCTGCTGCAGATACACAGATAATTCCACTGATGCATTCTTATTCATGGGGCACAGCTTCTGATTACTCCTGGACAGGCTAATAACCTGATTGCAGTAAGCAGCTCTCTCTGAATAGAATATGACAAGAGAAGGCAGCACATTGATGAGAAGACGGTGGATTAACTGTGCTGTGTAGATAGAGAAGCTGCTCTTGCCCTTAAAAACCAAATGGAGGCCTCAATTCTTTCTGAAGGCCTCTGCTTTGTAGACTTGCACTGTTGTTACTCTCCTATGTTGCTCTGCTTACGTATGAGTTGCTTACTAAAGGATCATACAGAGGAGTTTTCTTTGGAGTGACCTTTGGTGCAAATTTCAAGTTGATCAGTTTAGGGGAAAGGAAGGGAAAGGAATCAGGCAGTTCCTGTGGAACCACTTCTAGCGCAGAACATCTGGTAAACTGTACCTGCTTATGCAAATACCCTTCATTGGCTGTAGGCAAATACAGCAATTGGCGGCAAGCTGGAGCATAATCAGTCTGGTGTGATGTGTATTCTAGATTCCAAGGGCTGGGTGGGGATCTCTTCACTTCTTAGGAGGATAGTAAAATGTCTGAACACTTGGAAGTTTTATGGAAAGTTCATAAAGTTTAAGGAAGGAAAAAGAAGTAATGATTGGACTGTAAATCATAATGGTGTGGTAAGGTGGATGTCTCCATATTGCCATTTTCAAAACAAGTTGACTAATCAGTGTGCTTGCAAGATGGTTGGCATTTTCTGATGGTTCCTACAAACAAGCAAGATGACTGCCAAGTGAGGACTGTTGGTACTTCTGCATCTGTATCTTGCACCCTAGTTCCTTCGTCATCTTTCTCCCTTGTGTCCTCCTGAGTTCCATGATGGAGTGATATGGAAAAATATGCCTTTGTGTGTTTCATCATTCAGACATGTGAAACTGTAGAGTTCTGCTAATGCTTGGACAGGTTCTTGAAGGAGAGATGTTGACATTTTCAGTTTAGTTTCAAGGGGTTTTTTGAAGCTTTCCATCAACTTCTTGTAATCCTGTTACTCTTACAAGCAAACGGGCAAGCTGCAGCACAGTCGGCCCCTTGTGCTGCCTGCCTTTTTGGTTACACCTGCCAAAGCTCAAAGCAGTTAAAATTTGTCCAGCTTTGTTGACCAAGGTCTTGTTCCACCACAGCAAAAGCTGGAATGAGGTAATGCAGTGACTACAGTTTCACCAGTTGTCTTGGCTCAAAGGAAAAATGGTACAGCCTCATTCTGTTTTCTTTCCATACTCCAGAGGCCACCTGTTACATCACAGAAAATTGAGGTTACCATAAGTTAGAAAGGCAGGGAATGAACTGGTGATAGGCATTTAGTGGTTTAGGAGCAACATCTGCACAAGGATCATCGTAGGGTGGCTCAGTCACTACTTTCTGTATCCTTAAAAAAATCATATCCTCCTTCATTGAGGGCACTTTGAGAGTTAGTAGCTAATTTGAAGCATATGCCTTATTTTTATGGTTTTTGAGCAAGTCTCCTGTTTTAAGTTTCTAATAAGAGGTAGAATATTTTCCAGGTAAATGTTGCCGTTACAATCACTGTTTTTCTGCAGGACCACAGTAGTTCATCGTACTTCCCAGGCCTGGGGGAGGTAGTGAAAGGCTTACTGCTGTTCATGTTGGATGCAACTTTTGAATTGTGCCTTGGAACCTAAAAAGCGCCAAATAGTGTACCTCATTTTCTTGTCCATGTTCTCCTTCCTGTGGGTTCACTGAATTATCTGACTACATTTTCCTTCCATCTCAGCTGATTAGTTGCTCACATTAGTTTGAACTGCATAACTGCACCTCCCTCCCTCTGCTCTTATGCATTCTTTCTGTTTGTTACAGAGAACAAAGTAGCAAAGAGAGGGGGTTGGGAAATGAGTTTAGGTAATACATTTTTGCTCATTATTTAAAGCAAACAAAGGTTTATCGTATATCACATCTGTCACCCTTTCCTATCCATTAATGACGCCCCTGCTGAATCTAGTATAGCCAGTTTAGCAACTGCTGAAATAATAAAGGAATTGCTTGTTAATATGATAGCTACAACTAGAAACAGTAAATTGGTTGAGATGCTAAGGGTGAATGCTAAACCTTTCCACAGACCTCTGCCCACACCCAGAGGGGGTCACTTCCCCTCCACTTGCAGAGAGAGTCACTCCCCCCCCCCACTATTTCCTCTTTGTGTCCTTGAAAGCCTCCTATCTTCCTGCTTACTTCTCTCATTCCCACCTCCAAATCTCTAGGAATTTCCTACCTTATAGTTGGCAACCCTTCTTCACAGGAAACCTACCTGTATCTTTTCCTCTGTCTTTATCTCCCCCACAGCCCCTGCCTAGGAAAACTATGGCCCAGTTGTGTAGTGCTGTACCATTTGCATGGTAGGGAACCCTCAAGAAGGGGGGAGGGGGCATTTCACTTTCTCCTAAATCACCATTTCAACATATTTTCCATTTTCCTCTTGCTGACAATCCCCATATTTTCTCATTTTCTCCTCAGCCGTAAACCAACTTATTTTATTTGCATCTCATTTATTTACTTAATTTATACCCCGTCTTTCCCAGCAGTAAGGACCAAAGCAGCTTACACCATTCTCTTCCTCTTTATTTTCAAAATACTGTGAGACAGATTAGGCTGAAAGTATGTGATTGGCTCAATATCGCCTAGTGAGCTTCTATGGCAGATCGGTGATTTGAACCTGGGACTCCCAGACCCTGCTTCAGACCTCTAACTGCTACACCACATTTGCTTTTGTAGGGCAGCTGCTGATGAACAGTCCAAGCAGCCAAGCCTAGTTGAGTCTTGCAGATAGAGTGGTATGAAGACATCCTGTGGTGGTTGCCTGTCCTCCCTTAATAGCCAAAACAGTCCTGGAAAGGGCCTTGCCCCCTACTACTACCTTTTACTGAGGGAAACTTAGAGTAGAATGCTTGTGGTTGCCTAGCAGCAGCCAATGAGAACCATGATTTCTTAAAGCTACAAATTCTCTTCATTTCACATTTTTAACTTTTCAGATTTTTTTAAGCAAGCATGGGATAGAAAGATCTCGATTATCCACAGTTCCAGATTTAAGAATCCTTTGGTTTGCCCATTTTCGCAATTAGAATGTACAAGTTGGAACCCACTTTCGGGGAATGGTCCCTTCTGCTTAGCAATGCCTCCATCTTACTATCATTGCCACTTCCAGGGAACTTACTGTAGCTTACCCCCCAGCCCTTGTCTCCACTGCCAGCAAGCCCAGAGCAGTTCAAGCTCCCTGCCCACCCCCACTTGAGTTTGGTGTGGCATCCAGTCTCTGCAGCTAGACCAGGGTCTGCAATCTGCAGCTCTCCAGATGTTCATGGACTAGAAATACCATCAGCCCCTGCCAGCATGGCCAATTGGCCATGCTGGCAGGGGCTAATGGGATTTGTAGTCCATGAACATCTGGAGAGCTGAAGGTTGCAGACCCCTGAGCTAGACCCACTATCTCCTCTGTCTCTGCCACCACCAATGACCTACACTCTTGGCAAGCCTGGTGCATCTCCATCTCCTCCACTCTAGCAACCCCTGCATAGCTTGTGGCTTCTACTACTGAGCCTGCTGCATCTCTTCCCTCTACCCAACACCTCCAGTACTGGCAAGCCCAGTGCAGCTATAGTGAGCCAAGCATGTTGTCAGCCTCTGCTGCCGGGCTTGCTGTGACTCCCATCAACTCCTCCACTGCAGCCATCAGGAAAGGAGGTAGGGGTTTTTTTTTTGGGGGGGGGGGGTTGAACCTGAAGTGTGTGTGTTTATTAAGATTTTTCTGTAAACACTGAGAGTCCCCTAAGTTTGGAGAACTATTGGTTTAGTGCTCCTGTGTCTTAAATCCACAGATTTAGATATCCGCAGATGGGGGTGGGGGTTTGCACATTGTTATTAGGTATATAGATACGGGAGAAAATGAGACCAGAACCTTCTTTTGTAAGCCACATGGCTTCCAGGTAAAGAATATTTCTTCCCCAACCATAGGACTGCCTATGGAGGGAGGCATTCATCCCTCTGTATTTGCGCTACCACAGGCGAAAGGTAAGTCAAGTGCAGATAAGTCATCTAGTTACACTGATAGTATAAAATAGCCCACAGCAGGAAAGGGTGTGTGTGTCTGCACAGAAGACCACTTGAAAAACAGTTACAGGGAAGTCCAACACTTTCATCTTTGTGGTCTGTCTATGCATCCCCACATTGAGAGGAGCAAGCATAAACCCTGGTGTAGGTGAGGTGTTGCTCAGAATTTAAATAATCTATATATATGTTAGTGCAGACCCTGCATTCCAAACAGTCTCAATGGAAGACAGGAATCTTCTTTTGATATGTCCCAATTTAGATTTCAACCAGTCTCAAAGGAAGACAATGAAATCCTTCCTTTCTTTAAACCCAGGATACCAAGTTTAGATTATTAAAGGAAAAAATCAAAACCAACTAAAATTAAAGAATTAATTTTATTCAGATCAAAAGGGTCTGATCAGCACCAAGAGAAAAATCACACAGAACGACAAATATCAGCGCTTCTTAAAGCATTTTTCAGGATGCGGACCAAGAATAAAATGTGTACTAAGCCAGAACATTTATGGATACTTTCAACTTGTCTTCATTATCCTCACACAATTGGTATAATGAACAAAGAGAACACACACACTTCTGACAGGCTCCTATCTTGCAAACTAATGTTGCCAAAGAGACTGGTTTAGAGAAAGACCTTTGTTTTGTTACTTCTATAACAATACAATGGAGTTCTCTTTTATTCTGCTTAGTAATGATGTTGTGGCAGCTTACAGTGTTATGGCAGACATGAAAATGATTTTTGCTCAGATCCTGTTACCTGCTCTGTGACCAGTATAGGGGCTGGTGCTTACATATATAAAAAGCTAACAGTGTTTTTGTTAGTGGTAGTATGACTCAGTAACTGCTGGGCCAATTCCTCTGAAAATTTCCAGCCACTATAGTCAGCCAGGCGAGAGTGTTTTTAGATGTTCACATACCTGAAATTTCACACCTGGCCCAGGTAAAATGCCTTTTTCCTGGCACTCCATGGTGAAGGACATGCAGCTGCCTGTGTGTAACTGTCACCCTTAGAATGTTCACTCAGATGGCCAGATATGAGCAGTGAAAACAGTACATAGGCAGTAACTTGAGTGGAAGTGAAACACATACACACACATATGAGGGAAGGGAGGGGTGGCATGCAAGGGGAGAGAGTGAGGGGTGGCATGCAAGGTAGGGGAGGCAGGGGGCCCAGTATCTTGATATGACTCACCCACCCTAGCGGAGGGAAAGAGGAGGGAGGGGGGTGGCATGCAAGGGAAGAGAAGTGAGGGAGGGAAGAGAGGGAGGGGCGACATGCAAGGGACGGGAGGAAGGGTCCAGGCACCCTAGATTCCCTGAATACTTCGGTTATGGTTAAGAAAACCAGGCACGCATTACTCAGGAGTAAGCTCGGTACAGCAACCATGACATACTTTGAATGGCTGCGTTGCGCCCCTCAGAGGGTTTCCTCAGAAGCGACACCCATTGCCACCAACCAAACTTACTCCCAGGTAAAGGATCATGACCAGCCAGCCTAGATGTGTGGGAGGGGTGCCTTTCCATTCCCCACCAAGGAATGCGGGCACACACATCAATGACATCGCACAGTATCAGGCTGCGTGTTTGCATGAGCACGTACCGCTGGCCTCTGCAATTGATTTGCTGCTACTGTTAAGAACATAAGAACAAGCCAGCTGGATCAGACCAGAGTCCATCTAGTCCAGCTCTCTGCTACTCGCAGTGGCCCACCAGGTGCCTTTGGGAGTTCACATGTAGGATGTGAAAGCAATGGCCTTCTGCGGCTGTTGCTCCCGAGCACCTGGACTGTTAAGGCATTTGCAATCTCAGATCAAAGAGGATCAAGATTGGTAGCCATAAATTGACTTCTCCTCCATAAATCTGTCCAAGCCCCTTTTAAAGCTATCCAGGTTAGTGGCCATCACCACCTCATGTGGCAGCATATTCCAAACACCAATCACACGTTGCGTGAAGAAGTGTTTCCTTTTATTAGTTCTAATTCTTCCCCCCCAGCATTTTCAATGAATGCCCCCCTGGTTCTAGTATTGTGAGAAAGAGAGAAAAATTTCTCTCTGTCAACATTTTCTACCCCATGCATAATTTTATAGACTTCAATCATATCCCCCCTCAGACGTCTCCTCTCCAAACTAAAGAGTCCCAAACGCTGCAGCCTTTCCTCATAAGGAAGGTGCTCCAGTCCCTCAATCATCCTCGTTGCCCTTCTCTGCACTTTTTCTATCTCTTCAATATCCTTTTTGAGATGTGGTGACCAGAACTGAACACAGTACTCCAAGTGCGGTCGCACCACGGCTTTATATAAGGGCATGACAATCTTTGCAGTTTTATTATCAACTCCTTTCCTAATTATCCCCAGCACAGAGTTTGCCTTTTTTCACAGCTGCCATACATTGAGTTGACATTCCCATGGAACTATCAACTAAGACGCCCAAATCCCTTTCCTGGTCTGTGACTGATAGCAGTGACCCCCGTGAGCGTGTATGTGAAGTTTGGATTTTTTGCCCCTATGTGCATCACTTTGCATTTTGCTACATTGAACTGCATTTGCCATTTCTTAGCCCACTCACCTAATTTATCAAGGTTCGCTTGGAGCTCCTCGCAATCCTTTGTGGTTCTCACCACCCTACATAATTTGGAATCATCTGCAAACTTGGCCACCACGCTACCCACCCCTACTTCCAGGTCATTTATGAATAGGTTAAAGAGCACTGGTCCCAATACGGATCCTTGGGGACACCCTCCCACATCTCTCCATTGTGAGAATTTCCCATTTACACCCACTCTTTGCTTCCTGTTTCTCAACCAGTTTTTTTAATCCATAGGAGGACTTCCTCTTATTCCTTCATTGCTGAGTTTTCTCAATAGTCTCCTGGTGAGGAACTTTGTCAAAAGCCTTTTGGAAATCCAAGTAGACAATGTCCACTGGTTCCCCCTTATCCACATGCCTATTTACATCCTCAAAGAACTCTAGGCAAGTTTGTAAGACAGGATTTGCCTCTGCAAAGCCATGCTGACTCTTTCTCAGCAGGTTTTGCTTTTGTACATGTTTATAATTTTATCTTTAATGACAGATTCTACTAATTTACCAGGAACAGATGTCAAACTGACTGGCCTGTAATTTCCCGGGTCCCCCCTAGATCCTTTCTTAAAGATTGGTGTGACATTGGCCATCTTCCAGTCTTCAGGGGTGGAGCCTGATTTCAAGGATAAGTTGCATATTAAAGTGAGAAGATCAGCAATTTCATGCTTGAGCTCTTTAAGAACTCTTGGGTGAATGCAATCTGGGCCAGGGGATTTGGTAGCATTTAGTTTATCAATGGCTGCCAGAACTTCTTCCTTGTCTACCACTATCTTCGTTAGTTCCTCGGATTCGCCTCCTAAGAAGCTTGGTTCAGGTGCAGGAATTTTCCTCACCTCCTCTTGGGTGAAGACAGATGCAAAGACTTCATTCAGCTTTTCTGCAATCTCCCTGTCATCTTTTAGCACACCCTTTGTTCCTTTGTCATCTAACGGGCCTACCGCTTCCCGTGCTGGCTTCCTGCTTTTGATGTACTTGAAGAACTGTTTGTTGCTGGTTTTGATGTTCACAGCCATGCGTTCCTCATAATCCTTTTTTGCCTCCCTTACAGCTAACTTGCTTCTCTTTTGCCACCATTTGTGTTCTCTCTGGTATTCTTTATCAGTTAAGTTGGACTTCCATTTTCTAAAAGACATCTTTTTTTCCCTAATAATTTCCTCAATGTCCCTTGTTAACCATGGTGGCTTTCTTTTGGACTGGGCGCTGCCTTTCCTAACCTGTGGAACACATTCCAGTTGAGCTTTTAAGACTGTGTTTTTAAATAACCTCCAAGCATCTTGGACATTTTTGACTCTCTTGATTTTCCCTTTCAGCTTCCTGCGCACTATCCCCTCATCTTTGAGAAATTTCCCTTTCTGAAGGCGAATGTAACTACATTAGTAGTTGTCACTTGTTAAGCATGCAGAGATACTGAATCTGACAGCATTGTGGTCGCTGTTCCCCTATCGGCTCAACAACACTGACTTCCTGCACCAGGTCCTGGGTCCCACATAGAATTAGATCTAGGATCACATCTCCCTGGTTGGTTCTACAACCATCTGCTCTAAGCCACAGTCATTTAGCATATCCAGGAATGTTCTCTCCTTACTATGACCTGAACATGAATTTTTCCAGTTTATATGGGGATAGTTAAAATCGCCCATTACCACGACATTTTTGCTTTTGTTGGCCTCTCTAATTTCTTTTTCCATCTCAGAATCCTCTTGTGCGCTTTGGTCAGGGGGACGATAATATATTCCTAATGTTAAACTATGCTTCACCCCTGGTATTGATATCCACAGTGCTTCTGTAGAGGAATCAGCTCCCCTGCATTGTCTATTTTTTATGTGACACTATGCTCTCTTTGATGTAGAGGGGCCACCCCACCCCAATCACGCCCTGTCCTATCCTTCCTGTAGAGCCTGTAACCTGGGATAACAGCATCCCACTGGTTCTCCTCATTCCACCATGTCTCTGTGATGCCCACTATATCAATGTCCTCCTTCAAAACTCTGTACTCCAGCTCCCCATATTTTAGGTCGAATGCTTCTACTATTAGCATAGAGACACTTGTATACTCTGTCTCTGTCCCTAATCTGGGATTTATGTGTTTTGCCCTCTAGCCTTTTGTAGACACTATCACTTATCACATTGCTATGTTCCTCACTTGTATGTGGTTGATTTAAAAAAACCTCCTTCTCTGTCTGCATCCCCATGGACTCTGTATTCCAAACCGAAGTCACCTCAGCTCCTGTCGGCTTTCCCCCAGGAATCAGTTTAAAAGCTGTTCTGCCACCTTTTGACGTTGGGGCCCCGCCGCCTGGTTCCTCTTTGGTTAAGATGAAGCCCGTCCCTTTTGTACAGGCCTGCCTTATCCCAAAAGGTTCCCCAGTTCCTGACAAATCTGAAACCCTCTGCCTTGCACCACCTTCTCATCCACGCATTGAGACCCTGTATCTCCGCTTGCCCTAGCTCGCCCTGCGCGTGGAACAGGTAGCATTTCAGAGAATGCCACCTTGGGGGTCCTGGATTTTAACCTTTTTCCTAGCAGCCTAAATTTAGCTTCCAGAACCTCCCGGCTACATTTCCCAATGTCATTGGTACCACAGTGGGACCACAACTGCTGACTCCACCCCAGCACTGTCTAACAGCCTTTCTAGACGAAAAGTGACATCCGCAACCTTCGCACCAGGCAGGCAAGTCACCATGCGGTCATCCCGCCTGTCACAAACCCAACCCCCTATATGCCTAATGATCGAATCACCCACTACAAGGAGCCCCCCACCTCCCCAAGGGGTATCCTCAGTCTTGAGAGGATAGCTGATCACCAGTTAAGGAAGGGATCCCATCTAAGGGAGCATCTTTCCCACCTCGAACTGGCACCCCTCTGTCACCCAGACTCTCATTCTCCATGACATCTGAAGAGATGTCACCTTGGGAGTGGGACCCGGCTGCTAGGTCCCTGAAAGCCTTGTTTGTTGCCCTCTCTGCCTCTCTCAGCGTCTCCAGGTCTGCCACCTTGGCGTCAAGAGAGCGGACACGTTCCTTGAGTGCCAGGAGCTCATTGCAGCGAGGGCACACCCACGACTTCTGGCCCAGTGGCAGATAGTCATACATGTGACACTCAGTGCAAAACACTGGCAAGCCCCCATCCCCCCTGCTGGCTTCCTGCCTTCATATCTGCTTTTGTTTAGATATTTAGATATTAAACTTTTAGTCAGTGCCCCTTGGAGCTATCTGTACCTACTATCCCTCAAGAAATGTCCTTATTAATTAATTAATTAATTTATTTTTAAAAAGAAAAAAGAAAGAAATTGCGCTCCATTTAAGTAGGCCATTTCGGTTCCAGAGACTGAACTAAAGACTGAATGACTCACCTCAGGAGCCCCACCTTTAGCAGCCCAGGACAAAGAGTAGCCTCTGTTAACCCCTGTTAAGCCCACCTCCAGCAGTCTCAGCTCCTAGTAGCCTTAAGGAGAAAAAGAGATAACCCCTGCAAACCCCTGTTAAAAATACACTGTTTTAAAAGATGTGGCTTTGAGAAAAGCCCTCCAAAATGAACACCAGAGTCACTCTGTTCTTCCTGGCCCAGATGCCTTGTCCACTGCTGCTCCTTTCTGCTGGTTCAGAGACTGAACTAAAGACTGAATGACTCACCTCAGGAGCCCCACCTTTAGCAGCCCAGGACAAAGAGTAACCTCTGTTAACCCCTGTTAAGCCCCACCTCCAGCAGTCTCAGCTCCTAGTAGCCTTAAGGAGAAAAAGAGATAACCCCTGCAAACCCCTGTTAAAAATACACTGTTTTAAAAGATGTGGCTTTGAGAAAAGCCCTCCAAAATCTGTTCCTTTCCAATTTCGCCACAATAAGCCACAGCAACGTGTGGCCGGGCCCTGCTAGTGATGGGATAACAGCTCTCCCAACAGCTGCTTCTATTCAAGAATCTACGTTCATGGCACAGTGTGTCACAAATGTTAAAGGAGATGACCCTGTAGCCTTCCTACAGATATCCAGAAGATTGATGTTTCCTTGAAGAGCAGCAGAAATAGCTTGAGCCAGAGGTGGGATCCAGCAGGTTCTCACAGGTTCCTGAGAGTAGGTTACTAATTATTTGCGTGTGCCGAGAGGGGGTTACTAATGGGTGATTTTGCCACGTGATTTTTGCCTTAGTTACGCCCCTCCTCTCAGCAGTAGTGCGCAGAACTTGAAGCAGTCTAGCAGGAGTGCGTGGCAGCCTGCGCCTGCGTGCATTCGTTTCCCGCCCAAGGACCGGCGCAGCGGCTGCGTCCTTGCCACAGCCCTGCCCAGGAATGTCCTGCCCCTGGAATGCCTGGCCATGCCCCCTGTCGTGCCCCACCCAGCCCCATTGGCGCTACGCCACAGTTTGAATCCCACCACTATGGGAATCTGTAACTAAAATTTTTGGATCCCACCACTGGCTTGAGCCCTGGTGGGCATGGATCAATAATGGACATTAATATTGTGGTTAAAAAATTCAAGAAGGGCAAAGCACCTTTGACAGCAACCTATTATAAATGCTTTAGAAGAAATATTAACAATGCCCTTATAAAGAGTAATGAATGAAATACAAGAGAAACAGGATATATCACCTGCTCAGCAAGAAGTGAATATGACTTCAATATATAAAAAAAGGAATAACCCATTATTACCACAACAGTATAGACCAATCCCATTACTAAATGTGGATTATAAAATGTTCATAACAATCACAGACGAAAGACTAAAACAATGTATTACGGACTTAATCCATGAAGATCAAACAGGATTTGTCTTAGGGAGATATATAAAAGATAATATCAGACATTTATTGAATGCAATTGAATACTCAAAGAGAAAAGGGCAGAAACCACATTTATATTTTCTGGATTCTGAGAAACTTTTGACAAAGTATCTTAGTTATTTCTAATGAAAGTCTTAAAATGTGAATTGTGGAACAGAATTTTTAAATCAGATGCCAAGTATTTAGACAAAACAGCAAGTTAGAATTTTAATAAATGGATCTTTAATTGGAACAATTGAAACAGCAAATGGAACACTTTGTCCCAAATCTCTACTGTTGTAGAAGCAGAAATCATGGGCCCACAGTTATCCTTCCATTACCACATTTATAGAAATGCTATTTCAGGAAGTTATGATTTGATAAAGAAAGTTAAATACCAGTATTTAGGAATTAATATAGCTAAATATAGTATATTACAATTTCAAAAATATTACAAAATATTATGGAAAAAGATCAGTAATGATTTTTAAAAGTGAGCAAAATGAAGAAGAAGAAGAAGAAGAAGAAGAAGAAGAAGAGGAGGAGGAGGAGGAGGAGGAGCAGGAGTAGTTTGGATTTATATCCCCCCTTTCTCTCCTTGTAGGAGACTCAAAGGGGCTTACAATCTCCTTGCCCTTCCCCCCTCACAACAAACACCCTGTGAGGTAGGTGGGGCTGAGAGAGCTCCAAGAAGCTGTGACTAGCCCAAGGTCACCCAGCTGGTGTGTGTGGGAGTGTACAGGCTAATCTGAATTCCCCAGAAAAGCCTCCACAGCTCAGGCAACAGAGCGGAGAATCAAACCCAGTTCCTCCAGATTAGATACACGAGCTCTTAACCTCCTACGGCACTGCTGCTCCCTACTAAAGCTATCCCTACTTGGAAGGATAGCAGTAATAATATCTAATGTGTTAGCGAATATATTATTTTTATTTCAGACCATACTAGTAATAATTCCAGAAAAGCATTTTGAAAAATGGGAAAAAGAAATCTTATCTTTCATTTGGGAAGGAAAGAAGCCTAGAATAAGATGTTAAATTTAATGTGATTCTTCAGAGAGAGGTGATCTAGCCCTTCCTGTTTTAAAACTTTACTATCAAGCTGCAGGTTTAGTGTGGTTTTGAGAATGGATGTTATTAACCAATGAAGATTTATCAAACTTGGAGAGCTTTGATTTACATATATAAGAAAATCAATTTATAAAATCTGGGAGAAATATAGGATATTAAAACAAAACAAAACACCGATGTGGATTTCACCACATGAAGAAACAACCTTGAGAGGGAGTTTAAAAAGTAGATATTTAAGGTATAAAGACATACTGTTTAAAAAACAGGAAGGTTACATGTTAAAAGAAAGGGAGGAAATTAATATTAATAAGGAGCACTGGCAGTGGTTATTGAAAATTAAAAGAGAAATACAAGCAAGACAAAAATAGGTTTTGAAGATAAATAATCTTAGTTACGGAATACTATATGTAAAGGATAAGCATCTCTTATTTAAAAAATGTATAAGTTGCTGCTACATATTGAAACGGAGTCTGAACAAGTAAAAGAAAGCATGATCACATGGTCCCAGACTTTAGAGAAACAATTACTATGGAAGAGTGGGGAAAAGTCTGGAAGAGAAATTTAAAATTTACCAGCTGTATGAATTTAAAGGAAAATAAAATGGCTAAGATATATAAAGGAATATCAGAAATCTGTTGGAAATGTAATAAGGAAAAAGGGACTTTCTGGCATAAGTGTGGACATGTAAAAGGGTTAAAATATTCTGGATTGAAATATTTGAAGTGATGAAAAGTATATTGAAAAATGAATTTGAATGTAAGCCAGAATTTTTTTTCGGTTGAATTTAGTAGATACAGTATTTTAAAAAGGAAAATGAAACTTTAGTATTGTATCTGATCACCGCTGCAAGAATTTTACATGCTAAAGAATGGAAATCCCTGAAAATATCAACAATAAAGGACTGGGTATATAAATTAACAGAATATATGTTAGTGGATAAATTATCAACAGTGATGAATAATGAAAGCATAGAAAGTTGTACTAAAGTATGGAAACTGCTAATTGTGTTTTTGAGAAGCAATGAGGATTACAAACATTTGACATTGAGTTTATCATTAAGTTTACAACTCTAGTTAATAATTATGATATTTATAAAGTCACCAGAAGGCGAATAAAAATATAAGAGAACAATTTTATGTTACTGTTTGAAATACTGAGGCCGTTTCCGCACTGGCGGATTATGGCGGCCTGGGGACAGCAAAAACGCCATCCCCAGGCCGCCATTCGCACAGGGGGTGCCGCCGCGCCGCCCTCGCGCCGCCCTACCGGTGCAAAGCCAGCGTTTCCGGAGTGCGCTGGAAAGCGCACTTTCCCGGGAACGCCGGCTTGAAGCCGCTGCCGTGCGAACGGCAGCGGCTTCAAGGTGCCTCCCCCCTACTCCCTCCCTGCACTTACCTTGTCCCCGGGCCTCCGGAGCGTCGCCGAGGACTGGGGACACGCCCCCCTGCCCTGCGACGCTGGAGCAGGCACGCAGGGCCGGGGGGGTGTGTCCTCAGGCTTCGGAGACATGCCGGAGGCCCGGGGACATGCTGGGTCGGCCGGGCGATGGCGCTCTGCGGCGCCCGTCGTCCTGGCTCTTTCTCTCTCCATGCGGACGGTCCCAGCGTCGTTGGGTTGGTGCGAAATGCGCCGACCCAGCCACTTCCGCCTCCGTGCCGAAACGGCCTGAGTGAAGTGTTATGGATAAGATTAGTTTCAAGATTTATATTAGAAATAAGATTGGAAATACTTAGACAAGTTAGTTATGTAATGACATAAGATACAATAAAGATTTTCATAGAAATGTTGTGTTTGGATATACAGTAAGTGTTTTAGTTAAAACAGAATTGGGAACTATATACTTAAGGGTTTTTTTTTCCCCTAGCAGTAAGTTATAGATTTTGATGTAATCCTTAATGGAACAAATTACTGGTTATATGATTATTTGAGTGAATAAGCTGAGCCTGTTATGTATTTCTGACAGCTCTATAATTTACGTTGTTGTTTTGTTTGTTTGTAAATTATATTGTCTTGATTATTGATAAATATTTGTATAATATTGTTGATTGAATAAAAAAGAGAAAGTAAAAACAAGAAATGCCATTTTCCCACAGACACTGTGAAATAATTAGGCCCTTAGGGGATGGGGTGGTTTATAAATGCAATAATAAATAAATAAATATTTAAATAATTTGGTTCATTTTATTTTTTGTGAAGTGCACCTGTTGCACCTTTCAGTCTTTGCCTGTTGGTGGTCTGAGCATGTGGAACTTGGGCTCAGGACCTAGTGAAACCTAAAGGCCATTCAGTTGCATAGAGTTTAGCTTGTTTAAGGGTTGTCGTATTTTTAGAGCCTTGTGTGCTGGGGTTTTTTAAAAACCATTTTCTTGGCTTTTTTTAGGTGGGGACTTATTTTACCCCTTCTCTCTTTTGCTTGTCTTCTGGTGTGTAACCAGGGAGGAGTGGAGACAGGCCAAAAATCCTTGCAAAGCCTGAGGGACTGGTTGCCTTCTCCTGTTTGGTTGTGTGGTTCTTTGGGGGTTGGTTTGTTTTCGAAGTTTAGCTGGTTTCAGAGGTTCTTGTATTTTTTTGCCTTTGTGTGGGAGGTTCTGGGGGTTTTTTTAGAGGTATTTCCTTTAGTTTTGTGTATGAGAGTGTTTTCCCCTCTATTGGTTTCTTTCTCTGGGTTTTAGGATTTAGGCTAGGGGGAGGGTGCTTTTTCAATTCTTTGCCCTATTCTTCCTCACCCCCACCCCCTTCCCTTTATTTTGTGGTGTTTGCTTCTCTGTTGTGTTGAGGTGTTACACTGGGCCAGGCTCTTCTTCCCTGAGTTTCCTTCATTTGCTTTTTTTGGGTGGGGGAGGGGGAAGGAAGCTTTTGTTCCTTGTTGCTCTATTGAGTTGGTGGAATTATATTGTTGTGCTCTTCCTGGCGGATTTCATTTGAGGCATCTTGTAATAGTCACGACAGAATCCAGTTTTAATAAGGGCGCATGACAAATTAATTTAAAAACCTCAAATTTTAATTTAGATGTAGGCAGCAGCGAAGTTCCTAGGGGGCGGGGGGTGCGCGACGCACCGGGCGCACGAATTTGGGTCACGTGGGGGGTGCAAAATCCCCTGGCCCCACACACTTACTTTAGAAAACCGAGCAGGCTGGAGAACAGGAAGGCCTGTTCTCCAGCCTGCTCAGTTTTCTAAAGCGTGAGGGGGGGCGCTGCGGGGGCCCCAGCGTGATTCCCCCCACAGCGGCCCCCCTGCTGCGCCCCCGCACACTTGTTCTCCAGCCTGCTCAGTTTTCTAAAGTAAGTGGGGGTGGGGGGCGCCGCCGTGGGGGGGGGGGGCGAAAAAGCCAGAGTGCGCACTGGGCGCACTCTGGCACAGCTACGCCTCTGGATGTAGGGTTTTAGTTTCGTCCTAATTAGGCATGTGGTAGAAGTTAAGAAGAGTCAAGGATCTTGTTTACCAAATGGTTAATTAGTAAACAGTAAACCTTTTCAGTGTCAGCTCTGAGCTTCATAACAACTGAAGCCTAGCAGCCTCAGAAAACAAGTTCATCAATTCAGGCTCTAGGCAGCTTGAAAAGGAGCTGTTTTCAATTTCTTTATCTGAAATTGGGGAGCTTACAGTAAAGAAGAAAAGACAAATTTTAGTGCAAATTTTAGTATTTTTCACTTTTAAAAAAGTTTTAATTTTCCATCTCCAAGATAGTTGCAGGTTAAGCGTAGATAGGTTCTAGAACAGGAAGTCACTAGGTAGTGGTTCTTTAAACAAATCAAAAAAGAAAGAAAACAGCACCCTGAAGAAAGGTTAGGTTAGGTGAAGTTTTACATAACAAAACCTTAGCTTTTTTTGGCAGGGGTTCTTAAAAAGCTGTCAGGGTCTGTTAGGTTTCCTGTGGGGGGGAAGTGAAGGAGAAGACTTGTAGTAGAACTGTGCACTTCACATCCAGTATCTGGACCTGCCTACCTCTCGCTGACAGCACATTCACACCACTAAGCAGCATGAGGGCTGATGGGTTGCCTATCACAAGGCTTTGCTCTGCGATTCTTGATGAAGTGCACATATCAGACAACATTTCTGTCATTTTCAATAGAAAGATAGCAGACTGGATATGCAGGGACATCATCATAGGCTTCATGGTGACCAATGATGGTGCAAATATCAGGACTGCAGCAACATCATTGAACCTGAAGTTAATTTACTGTGTGGGCCACCTTCTGTACTTCATGTTTAAGGATATCTTGAGTCTGAGTTCTGCAGAGAATCCCAGGCTGGAAGCTGCAACTCATGAGATCCAGAATCTCTTTCAGAAATGTCAGCATCTCACAGTGTGAAGGACACCCATCTACTACACGAGAAGCAGGTGTTGACAGACATGCCAGAGCACTTTATGTATGTGGGAATGACATCTAGAATGGTGAGACAATGCATGTTAGAGCATGCCTCAAAAATTGGGACTGCACAGACTGAGGCTCTGCTTGTTGACCATTTTATGGAACAACATCATACATGTAGGGATATGCATTTCTTTGTAGTATGTAAGTTCAATAAGAGAAGCAGCATTTTTTTACAAAAAGAACTTACAATGGATCCATAGATTAAAAAGTGAAGAACAATGGGGCTAGAACTCTGACAAGAGACTTTTCCTCCTTTCTGTAATTTGTTGGAAAGTTTTACCTGAATAAGATAAAAATGAGTCTGTTAGAATGATATATCTACTCATGAGGTTGTACTGTGATATACTGCAGCTTTTTGTCCACGCTGGGCTAATCAGTCCCAGAGAAACATCCAATGCTGCTGTAAAATTTGAGACTCTCAGTGCCAATGTGCCTGACAAATATACTTTTCTACCCATTGTGTCCAACTTTTCACCTTCTTCATCCATAGGACAGGAACGCAATCCCAAACTACATCTGGATGGAACCATAATTACAGAATTCATTCTGGGGGGTGGGGGTGGAAAAGGAAATCACAATCCTACACCATGATCCTATACATATTCTCCAGCTGTTTCACTGAGGGTTGACTGGACACTGACCTGCTCCATACCCCCACTCCCACTATATTTCTAATTCCCTTAACCAAAGGAAGAAAGATTGGACCTGAGTCTGGGTATACAATATCCTCATTACTTGATCTGACACTTTCAGACCTGCGGTAGAATAATGAAGGTATAAGTCTTTTACCATTCAAATTAACTATTCTGAATAGAATCCCAAAGTCCTTGGTCGGTGACAATGGCAAGGGATTACCCCACTACATCATCTGAAGATGGAATAGATGTGCATTCCATCTCAGTCTCTGATTCCTGTTTTGAAGTGTTGTCCTCATCAGAGAGGGTTTGAGCTGTTGGTGTGGCTCCCTCGTCCTTCTTGGCTGTTGAAGTGTTTTGCATGCCTGGAACACTGTGACTGCAACAAGGCTGTGCTGGAGTTTGAACAAAGCTGAGGATTTGCTGCCTGTATCCATGAACACATAAACATGTTAAGGCAAGACCCACCAGATAACTGTGCCAACCGTGATTGATTGCCTTGGTATCTTTCGTAGCAAGGATGCGAAGTGCAAGGAGATGTCTCATAACTCTCAAACAATGCCAATGGAGAAAATGGCACTTCAAGTAAATCTCTCTCTCTGATTACACAGGTGAAGGTTTGTTGAAGAAAGGTGAAAGTGATCTTGGCCATTTATGATGAGTTTCCTCCAAGCTGAATAGACCTGAGCCCTATAGTGATGATCTAGACTGTAGTTGAAAAACCTGTCTTGACAAAGAGATGTAATTCTGAAACACTGCGCCCAAAAGCCTCCACTGAACCCTAGTAACTATATGGGAGAGGGTGTGTGTGCTGAAGGTGATGCTTGGCCAGCCACCCCAAACCAAAATCTCAGGCTGAGAATAATGGAGCTGCACCCAAATTGTTCTTCATTTTGTTGGGAGATGAAAGGGACGCAGTGGCATAAGAACCAGTGCGTCACACAGAAACCAGGAGAATCCACAGGAATGCCACAAATGATGAAGCTAATGGAGATGTGCTTCTGCCTAACATTCTTTGCAGGGGTGGGAGGTGGGAAGAGGAGAACCAATGATGAAAGGCAGCCACAACACCAAAGGCTCAACCTCTGAGGCTGGGATGGTGTGTGAGACTGCAGAGAGAGGGTTGCACTCAGAACTCCTCCTGCTCACTTTTTAAGGCATTAATTCTTTGGGAAAATGGAAGTGTTGTTGTTGCCAGTGTGCCTGGGTTTTGCTGGGCACCTGTACTTTGGACTGGCTTGCAGTTTCATCTGGGCTGGCAAAAAGTGTTGATTTTTTTGTACTGTGTTTCTATGTTTTTTTACATTGGTCCTATTAGGTTTTGCAATGCATTTGTTTGTGGTTCCACTGGGTTGGGTTCTGGTATAGTTCTGTTGGGCTTGTGTTTTTCTTAGGGTGAGAGGTACTGACCCATGATAGCTCACAAGCTGTTTTTTTTCTCCTTTAGAAACAATGAGAGGATGGGAGACTGAGAAACTATTTTGCATGCCAATTGCATGCAATATGGGACTTTGTTGGGGGGGGGAGCTGTTTTTCAAAGTAGAGGCAACACATTTGCAGCGCAGACGTAGGTGACTCTCCTTAGAAGAACCTCCAAGTTTGGGTCAGGGGGTACAATTTTATGGGCACCCAAAGGGGGTACCCCCCATCTTCCTTTGGAAACAACAGAAAACTCAATTGGACAAGATGGAGAATCTCATTTTGGAGCTCACACAAATGCAGCCCTGACCTAATCTTCACCAAACTTGGGGGCTCTTTTAAAGAGACTCACCTGTGCTTTCGCTGCAAATTTGGCAACTCTACATTGAGGAACAATATTCTCCCAGAGCTCTCCCAAAATTCCTCATGGACTTTAATGAAGCCAAAATTTTCTAGGGGAAAAAAGCTAGGGGGAAAAAACATTTAGCAGCATGAGTATTCACCTTTTTTCAGCTTTTCTGAAAAAATTTGAGGCCCAAATCCCTAAAAATACCTGGAAAAAAAACGTTGCATACTCCTATTGCGTTGTCATCACTTGAGGTAGAGAATCAATAAAAAATGCAGCTACCACAAAGGAGGAATAGAGTCACCATTTTAATAATTGTGTGTGCATGTGTTTTAATTTTTTACTTTTTTATAAACTGTTTTGAGGGCTCAGAGAATGATTTTGCATGTACAAAAGTATTTGAATGAGCAGACGATTTCCTCACCAAACTTTAGCTGCTTTAAAGCAAGGAGATGAGAAAAAGCCAGTCAAGCCAGGTTGACTCACCAGAGGCTCATTCAGGGATCGTCAGGATCAGGCCCTGGGGAAGTCTTTGCTTTGTCTGAAACCCTCAAGAGCTGCAGCCGGGACTAAGCTCGTTGCCCCGCAGGCCTAACTTGGTATAAAACTATTAGTCAATGAACTCTTTTTTGACATCAGAACGTTTCTGATGAGGAGTGAACTCGTGGGAAGAGAAGACTTAGCTAGGTAAACATGAGGACTGCTGTATTCCGAAGCTTAGAAAGCTGTTTGTATGACTTCAGGTTAAACATTTTCCTCCTTCCAGTAAAACACATCAGAGAAAAGAGCCCTTGAGAGATAACAGAATAACTAAACAATCACATCACATTCTACGTTTTTGATTCAATTGTCATATTTAGGACCAAAAATAATACCTTCCCTAATTTGGAATGCTAATGACTTCAAGAACTTGACAGCTTTCAGAGAACCATGACTTCTTCCATAGTGCAGTTCTGCTAGCTATGCTGACAGCCCCAATCTACTATGTTGGATGAGGGCATCTGCTTAGGTTTACAAATATACAATCAATGCAGGCAAGTGAGCCTGTGATCACACCTCTCTCCTTCAAGTTGATTGTAACCTATAGGAACACACACACTGTATATCCAGTTTCACATGTACAGGTTGCATAGACAGAGTTTGTATGAACAATTTGTGCAAGCATCAGATCCGTTCGCATAGGATGGGGGTGGAACCAGTGGGAGTGATCTTGAACCTCCCTTTCTGTTGCCTATGGACACTTTTTTGCATATAATAGCCAAAGTAACAATATATGGTTATACATATGAACAGACAGTGCAACTGATGAAGGACTTTTAACTCCAGCTCACAAACACCGCTCCTGAAATTACGCAGGCTATCCAAGTATAGCCAGAACTTCCATTAATGCAATGGCGCTACCTTTCACTTCACAGCACAATCTGGCCAACTCTAGTTTAAAAGACAGTATTACAATGCTAATGTGCAATGGGTATACAGAAACTGCAGTTCTGGATAGCCCAAGCTCTTATCTGGATCCATCTCTGGCCTTTACTGCAAGTATTCAGGATATTTTATTATTAACATCATTTACAACCTGTCTTTCTCGCTAAGACTACAAGTGGATAAAAAAATGAAAAACAATTCCATGAAACAGCAAACATTTCTAGTAACCAACACAATACAGGGGCTAGGACTAAAGAATGGGAAAAACAGTGGATGGGGTGGGGGGATGGAATGGGTAATAATACTCAGTGGCTTGGGAGGGGCATATATCTTTTCAGAGTGCTGTTCCCCAATATAGCACACATGTCCCATATTTCAGGAAAGTGGGCAGGGCCCGTGAGGCTTCTGGCTGGCCGTTGATTCCCATCTTGAAACAGGCAGCACCAAGGGAAAGGATAAGTTGCACCCCTGAGGAGCAGTTAGTCATACCAGGATGGAAATAAATGTGCTAAACGAAAGCAATAGTTGAATGCAACTCTTCACGAGTCAGAGTGAGTGCCACTGGCCTATGGTTCGACATAACCTGATGAAGAAAGGACTGTAAGGCAGAAAACACTATTGTAGTAAAAATGGAGACAATAGGCACAGTGAACATTGCAATGTACTACAATACCATCTATTATAGAACAAACTCCTGAGATGATCCATACTATAGTTTAGATCCCTTTATAAGAATACTGCTGGGATTCTCTGCTCAGACCCAAGGCATTCTTAACTGGCTGTTGGGGTTTTTCCAGGCTGTGTGGCCATGGTCTGCTAATGTTTGCTCCTAACGTTTCACTCACATCTGTGGCTGGCATCTTCAAAGGCATGTCATGCTAAGAGGCATTTCTCTCTGTTGGACACTGTGGAATGATTGTATGGTAGGGTATACATTTTGTTCACATCACGTGTGTGTGCATGCGTCCATGTGTGAGTGAGGTGAGGAGCATTTGCGTGTGGCCAGTGGAATTCAATTGCAGTTGCATTTGAATGTCTCTGGTTTTTGGTTTTGGTGTGTTTTGTTTAGTACCAGTAGCCAGATTTTGTTGATTTTCAGACTTTGTTCCTTTTTTGTTAACACTTCCCCAGTGCTTGTGAATGTCAATGGCTTCCCTGTGCAGTCTGACATAGTAACCATCAGACTTGTCAAGAATTTCTGTGTCTTAAATAAGATCCCATGTCCAGCTTACTTTTAGAACATATTCAGATACTGCTGATTTCTCAGGTTGGATTAATTGGCAGTGCCTGGTTGGATTAATTGGCAGTGCCTTTCCTGTTCTTTAATTCTTGTCAGAATGCTGAATTTTGTAGTCCCTATGTATGTTTGTCCACAACTCAGTATCAGTGAAAAGGCGAGGTTCACAGATGCATTTTGATTAGTCTACCAGAGTTTCTGATCATGCATAATCTAAAAAATCTGACACACTGTGCAACCCTACCTTCTCGCTTGATTAATTGAATTGCCTAGACTGGACTGTGAAAAAAAAAAAGACTATTTCACAACAGAAATCAGAAGACCTATAAAACGAAGAGAAAAACACAGGACTGAGAAAAACATTGCCACTGCCCCTGAAGGCATTTCTACCGTACATCAAGGGAATCACCGATTGAATGGGAAAAGTGATGAAATTATAACCTTCAAACAAGTTTTCAGACCCAACAGGAAAAAAAACCCCAAATGCTACAATCAGCAAAGGACAAGAGAGTCCCCTTACTTCTGCAGGAGTCTATCCTATACAAAGCAGATATGGACAAATATACATAGGGAGTAAAAAACACAGCATTCTGACAAGAATGAAAGAATCTGGCTGGTGGTAGTAAAAAAAACAGCTAAACCAACAACCACAGACATTTTCCCTCCCACAAACCAGGACAATATGTGTACCCCTCAATATGATCACTCCACACTGACCCACATAGAGAAACACATCTTACCATGACATGTCTCTGAAGATGGCAGCCACTGATACAGGCATAACACTAGCAGCAAAAACTACCAGACCGTGGCCACCCGGCCCAGAAAACCCACAATAATCAACCTCTGTAGAGTTTTTACTTTACATTCAAGTCTGTACTGTTCATAGATCAGGTTAATGCAGTTACAAAGAATGAATTCTTCCAGCTACATTTAGTGCAGAAAGTTCCTCCTGTCTCAAATCTTGTTGATTCATGCTTTGGTATCCTTTGGTCTGGATTAGCACAATTTGCTATAAGTGGGGCTGTCCTTCAAGATTATTTGGAAGCTGCAAATGGCACACAAGGATATACAGCCTACTGCACTGACCTACTTTTGAAAACATAATAACATTTTTCAGATGGATTTTCCCACAGTTGATAATTATGGACTCTTTCACAGTAGGTTTTTTCACTTTTGCATTTCCTTCCTTGAATCACTTGATCCATACATTGCTCTGGCTTGGATCCAATGGAGGATTCTCCTGGGTGGCAGACTTTCTTGGAATGTGACTTTCTAACCTGCACCCTCTCATTACATCCCAGAATACTCCCCCTTGCTGCTCCTAGGAATTCTCTACAACGAGGAAGCACGAAACTCCTGATTCACAGGTAAAAAACTTTCCACTTGTGCAAATGAACTTATGAACCAGTCCCGTCAAAAGATTAATAACCACTTCCTCGGTTAATGAGGCTCACTTACCTTTGGGGGAAAAATCCTCTGCACGTAAATGTCACACATCAGGGCACTGCCCACGGTGCCATCTACCGGGAAGCTTACTATACTGGTCAGCACTGCAAGCCCACATTGAAGGACAACCATCAGAACCTCCCCAGGATAACAAAACAAGAAGGACACAAGCATGGAGGGAGTGGCTCATTATATTTTTTATTCCTAATTTTAAAATGGCTAATCATAATAAAAATAAAAGTGTGGCTCTGTGGAGAGCGCGGTAAAGATATTGCCATAGAGAAAGAGTCAGTAGTGCCTGGCAATTGCTGGATTCCTGGATTGCTGTGTTTTGTTTTCTATTTACTTTCATGGGCAGAGATTTTTGGCATATGGAAAAAATATTGTGTGTTTTATTTGCATGGGTAGAGAGAGATTTTTGGCATATGGAAAAATATTGCTTTTTGGTTTTGTTTTTTTCCTCTTCTTTCTCTTGCCCAATTTGTAAATAACTGTGACACCACAAGAAATCAATATGGAGTAATTCATAAGAACAATGTTTTTTTTTAAAAGGTAGGAACACCACCTGGGAAAAGGCTTTACTAAATACAAAGTGATATTTCCATGTACGGGACCCAGCCCCAATGCCACGGCTACCCTCCTTCCTACGCACAATATCCCAAGCACCTTTCCATGCCTCCAATACTCAATTTGCACTTTGCATGTTGATCTGCCTAGCCTTGCTGTGGATGACATCTGTTCGCTGAGAGGAGCTTTTTAAAAGCCTCAGTCTATCTTGAAGCTAAAAACATAGGACTTTTCTTTCCTAATTTTCCTGAACCTTCCAAGTCCCTCTAGAAAAAGATCTACTCATGGGGAAAGTTCTGCAGCCGGATACAGCCCTGGGTGAACAGCGATAGGGAAGACGATGGACTTTGTCCTTCCCCTCTGTGACCTGGAATGGATGAGGAAGGAGCTGGGTAAACTAGCCAGAATCATGACTAGCTGGCAGAGGAAGGGTAGGCTATAGTCACTAGGCAGATAGCATTAAGATCCACTATCATGTTGAGCTAGACACTCACTGAGCCCTGCCTGAACCTGAGGTGGCTGTTTGATGGGGGTGTCTTCATCTTCTAGGCTGCCCGACCCAAAAAGCAAGTGATTGATCTGATACAGTCATTCAGACTCGCTTCAACTTAAATGCTTTATACATGTTTCCTTAGGCCCTGCTAGTGAGCTCTGCCTGGGTCTGCCTCCCTCAATATGGGTAGATATATAATTTCTTTTTTATATTTATATATATTTATATATACACACACCCACCCAGTAACTCAGAAGAGGAAAAAAATAGAATCCATAACAATAATAATTTTTTCTTTAAAAAAATGATCCACTCCTACCGCACTAGGCGAGCAATTGCACGAGGTCCACAATTGACTGTCTCGTTGGTAGTGGGGCAGGCTACAGCTTGCACCTTCTCCCACAGAGGAGTGCTGACAGAAAGCATCTCCCTTCCCCTTCTCTCTCGGCAGTGTGTGCTACAAATTGCAGTCTCTTGGCTGGTTGAGAGGAAGAGGGCAGGCCGAGTAGCAAGGCTGAAATCCTGCTGTAGCGTTTAGGGACTCTCCCAATCCCAGACATTTTAGTTTAAAAAAGGTAATTGTCCCTGCCAGTTTTCCCCATCTCAAAAAACTGATTTTTTTTAAATTTCAGAAGTCCATGCATGTGATGGGGTAACTGTCTGCTGAACATGTCCCCCTTTCTTGCTCACCAGGGACAACGCATTTAAGAAACACCCAAGGAGGAGATGACAGTGGAGAGATTCCTCTCCTCATACAGAAATTTCATATGTAGTCCCACCCACTCCAGAGACCTTCTTGACTCCTCCACGAGTGGGGCTGCTGAGAGGTGGCTGGCCTGGGGTGGGTGAAGTTGAGCCCAGGCTCTTGGGCTGTCCATTGGACTTGCTGTAGGAGGATCTCATCTGCACCTCGTCTCTGGGAAAAGGAAGGACATAAGGGCATCAGGAAGTGACCATTCATTCAATGGCAATGGAAATGGAGGGTATCACACGCTTGGAAAGGGTAAGGAAAGAAAAGCTGGGGAACCATCTTGCACTGCTTGGGGTTGTGGAAGGGAAGAGAACAGTGGCTTGCCAGTATCCACAGAGAAGTGGCAGGGCACCATCAACATAACACCACCAAGAGTCACCCACAAACTCACTCTAAGGGACTGGGATACTAAACATGTAGCACTATTAAGAAACAGTGCTACATGGGGTCAATACAACATTCACTGAAAGGAATTAAAGAGGTGTTTGACATAAGAAGGAGGTGTTTGACATAAGAAAACTCCTCAGGAAAAGTGACAGAAGGGCTCATGCTTCCAGTATCTTCAGAAGAGCAGATGATTTCTCACAACCCATTCTAAAACAGAGGCTAAAGAGACTCAAACACATTGCCAACACAGAGAAGGGAAATACAAATGGAAGGAACATAGCAGACATCATACAAATGGTACAGGGAATTCGCATGGAACCTAATGGCACCCTCACAACCAAGGAAAACAGGGAAAGGAAGACCCCAGCCCCACACACCCCACGGAAAGGAAGATGATATTACAGGATGTTACTACATTCTACAGTGACAGGAAAGGTAGATGGGCTGGTCCACACACCAGAGGGAGGAAAGGAAAGAAGGGGCAGACGAGAGCAGGCACTATCTGTAGATCACCCCCAGCCACTCCCTTCAGATGCTGCCGGAAGGAAACAAGAATGCTTGCGTGTCCTTGGGTCAGAGCAGTGACGGGGCCAGGCTGAATGTAGCTCATCCTCCACCAAGTCAAGGAACACTTAAAAGTGTTAGACAGGTGCCACTTGTACTTACTTTGGTGCCAGTAAAGGCTGCAAGGCCACCTCCTCTGTCTCTGGGACGATGGCTTGGGGTGACTGTTTTTGGCTGCTGTAAGACACAGATTTGCCCAGGTGGAGGGCTGCAGGCTGATCTGGTGAGCCCAGTGAGCGCACTCTGAGTGCATGTGATGGTTCTGGTTTACCAAAGCGAGGCGGCACTGGGCGGGTGAGTGGGTTCTTGCCAAGAGGCGAACGTTTGGAATCGTCCGAGGAGGAGCTGGTACGTGGGGCATTGCTGGAGCCTGGCGTGGACTGGATGCCTGAGTCTCCTAACCCTGTATCCTCCTCCCTGGCCAGAGGTGGTGGTGTGGGTGATTGCTGCAGCAGCTTCTCCCTCTCCTGCATGGAAGCCACAATGTGACGCGAGAGATTGTCATAGCGGACAGGTGAAGGATCACGAGGCGGCTGGTGCTTAGGTGAGCCAGAACTTGAGAAACGACTGTGCAGGTCAGCCTCCCGCTGCTGAGCAATCCGGGCTGAAAGGAAAGGAGAAGTATAACCCATGGGGGTGTCTGGCTCTGGACCTGCCTGCACTGACTCAAAGTCAGGACTATCAGAGGGTGTAAGAAGGCTGTCATATGACAAACTCCCATTGCGTGTCTGGTTCACCAAGCTCTTGTAGGATGTGGAAGTGGTACCCTCAGAGCGGATTGACTGAAGATGGCCTAATTCAAAGCCTGTGCCTTGGGCAGATTTGAGGCTGGAGGAGCGGGAGCCACTGGACAGAGGATCAAAATGGAAACTCTTGCCAAAGGTGGGAGAACGAAAGCTCTCTGGCTCTAGACTTGGCTCAGAGCGGTAGCTGGGATTTCGGCTGCTCTCAGCAATGGCGGTAGGCTCCTTCAGGCTGTCTCCTCGGCTTAGCTGCAGTAGAGAAAAATGGATTAGACACTTGCAGGTCTTTTTGCAAGATCTCTTGCAGAGTTTTTCCCTTCAAAGCACACTGCAAATATACAGCTGAGCTTACTGCAAGTAAAAACACAAACGCTCCAGGTTTCTTAATGCAGAAAGAACAGCCCTGCAAATGTACTATAAATACAATTATGCAAGGTACATAATCTGAGAGCCAGTGTACTCATAAATCAACAAAACCCAAGTCAAATCCATGCTCATCTGGTGAAGCTCACTAAGTGACCTTGCCCCATTCAATCAGGTCTGGAAAATTAAAAGTGGAAAAATAACACATCTAGGTTAGAACTTCTTTCTGTGGCATGCTAATGCTTTAACTGCAGGAAGTTTTAACATGGAGAAGCATTTAATGTGTGACTCCCTCTACATCTGAAACAGTATGACCCATTTTGCCACCTCAGCATTAACCACACCATTTTCTGCAGTATAGACCAGACCTCAGTCTCAGCCATTGTGTGCCTTACTGGGTTGTTAGGAGAATAAAATATATGTATACCACATTGGAGGGAAGGCACATGTAAATAATACACATTGGGAGGACAAGAAGGGTGAAAGTGGACTGGAATTCTCAACACATAGTGTGATGGAATGCATATTCTATACAGGAACCAGAGTTCTTGATTGTAATGGTGGGTAGTGGTGGGATTCAGTAGGTTTGCACCACTTCAGCAGAACCGGTTGTTAAAATGGTGCTTGTAAACAACCAGTTGTTAAATTATTTGAATCTCAGCACCGGAACTGGATGTTAAATTATTTGAATCCCACCACTGCATAAGCCCATTGATCAAAATTATACACTAAACCAGTGCAAATTCTACTTCCTACTCCCTGTCTGCAGCGACCCCAACCCTTCATTGTAAACATTACCTTGGCGCTAGTGGAGTGAGGCATTGCAGCTGAAGTACTGCTGCTGCTGTAGCCAGGTCGATACTTGTACATGGTTGGAGTTGGAGGGCTGTCCTTGCTTAGCAAGCTGCTGTCTATAGAGGGCAAAAAGACCAGACACACTCAAGCAGTGTTATTTGCAGTCACTTTACATTTTCTCCAGGAGGTCCCAAAAATCTCTCTGGAACACCTTACAGCAGTTTCACATACGATAAGTACGACAACCAGGCAAGAGCCTCAGGTAGGTGGACACACACTATGGAGGTCAACAACTCAGTCAGAAAGTAAGGAGTGTATCACGGGGGTGGAGTTGAAATGGAGGAAGAGGAACATCTCCCCAACAATGAAATCACATGCCTAAGCATGCAAGTCTGGACAGACCTAGCATTTGGGGCCTGACAATGAGCCCTTTTAAGATGCAGCATAGCACTGACCAGTAAAAACTAATGCTAAAAAAATTGAGCAGTCCAGTTATATTTTCTTTCAGGAAACTGATCAAACTGGAAACAGTGAAATCACACTAAAAATTCACCAGGTATCACACCTGCCTAGAGAAGTGACACTAGCTTTGCGTGTCAACCAGCTCTGACAGCATAACAAAGCAGAAAACTACCTCCTGGTAGTCCTACATCCCCCACATGCAAGCAGAAACTAGTAAAGTCAATTTCTACCCCCAAGCCCAGACAGCTCTCATCAATTTTCATCCCTGAAAAAGAGCTAAAGTTGGCAATTTAAAATCCACATAACTTTTTAGAAAAAGATAACTTATCTACTAACATAAGATCTTTTGCACTAACTCACTGGAGGGCTTCCTTAAACAGAAGACAGGCTGATTACTGAACGAACCAACTCTACTTCAATACTATGCTAAAAGCAACTCAAATGATCTAATGATTATTTCCAAAGCTTATTCAGTTGCCACTGGAGTTTGTCAATACTTTGCCTGGTTTAGTAGTCATAAACTGCTTCCCTTGTGGCAAATTATGTACTTTATAATTTGCCTAGTGCACAATTCTTTACATTCCTTGTCTGCCTGACATGGTCTTCTTACCCTCATTGGTGGCCAGGGTTAAATGCGTCCTCAGGCCTGTGTAGCGGCTGAGGTCTGGCTTGGGTGGGGGTGGTGGCTCAGCATCAGCAGACTGGCTTTCCGTCACTTCAAGGCTTCCTTTGGACTGCAGAGACAAAGTGCAGAGGAGCAATCAGAAGGATGAGGCAGGACTTTAAGTCCTGAGCATTGCCCCTAGCTGGACAAAGGAGCAAGCAAAATCAGAAGGACTTGCTGCCACCTAGCATTTCTATCAGTATAATTGTAGACTGTGCATGCCTCAGTTGCTTGATGGAGAGGAAGGGCAAGTCAGAATTATCCACAACACAAAAGGAAGCCACTCCTATGTAGCACAGCCACATGGAAGGAAGAAGCAATTCCTATGTAGCGCTAGCCACATAAGATTGAGGGAGATCTTCACTCACCAGGGGGGATACAAAGAGTAGTAACATGGAGGAAGGATATTTAAGTAATTCATTTGGTCCCTACTCACATGCACAGCAGCACCATCAGGATTCTGCAAAAGTCACTGCTTGGGCACCGTCTTCATGTCCTCCTTACCTTTGTTCTCTTCAGCTCAGCCTGGATACCATTGTCCATGATCTTTACAGCAATCTGTCCATCTGATATTTCTGGCCGCAGGAATGGTGGTCTCACTACCACAGTCTGCTCTGGTTTTGGCCGCCCAAGGTATCTAGGGAAGAATGGGAAAAACAGAAGTAACACTCTCCTTGACTGAAGTCAATAGGGATGTGACCCAGCAGGACAGTGGAAAAATTTCTTTGGCATGATCTTTCTTGCATCAAAGAAGCGCAAAGGCAATGTTGCCACTAGAGGAAGAAACCCTCCTTTCAATGGTTCGTCATCATACAAGATGCGTTACTTACAAGTCTCCTACTTAATATGAAGGAATCTCACAGGCACCTGTGATTTAATGGCAAACCCTGCTGTGCCCCACCTTGCTGTACAGAAAACACTCTGAGCATTGTCTTTCCTTCAGTTTCTCTGTTGTGTTAAAATACTGAAAATATGCCAGCTGTGTTTCAAGGATGTAAGATAGAAGAAACAACACACAACTGGAGACCACAGAAAAAAGTAGTAATTACTGAAAGACTGTAAACAAAAGAGTGCCATCCACCGAAAGTAGAAGCACCAACAAAAAGCAAATGCTAAGTCATGGAATTCTGAATGTAATCCACCCTCTCTTATACTCATTCATGTAATTAAACATAAGCAGCTTTTTCACACCCGCAGTCCGTTCACACTTACAGTTGTGAAGGGTGAACAAATCGTACTAAAGGAAAGGATCACACAGAGTCATGGTAATGCTGACCAGAAAAGTTAGTGTTAGTGAATTCTGATTTGTAGGTTGATGTACAGTGCACAGAACAGAACCTAAAAAGCATAAGTAGCAAATCCACATTCAGTATACCATCAACTGTACAGCAAAATCCCAGTATAAAGAATATTTACCAGCTTTAAAGCAAGACAGTTATTTACTTTTGAAGCTTTTTGTGTTTTCAAGTTGCATACTAATTTACCAATATGTAACACTGAGAGCCCCTGACCTAGATACCTCCAGCATAGCGTGGTCTTGTCAGATCTCAGGGGTTAGCAGGGTTGGCCCTGTTAAGGATTTGGTTGGGCAACCTCCAAGGAAAACCAAGGTCACAATGTGGAGGCAGACAATGGCAATCCACCTCCAAATTCTCTTGCCTTGAAAACCCTATGGGGCACCATGAGTCAGCTGTGACTTGATGGCACAGGAAACTAGCATGATGTAGTGGATAAAGTGTCAGATCAGGATCTGGTAAATTCGGGTTTCAAATTCCCACTTGTGCCATGGAAGCTTGCAGGGTGACCTTGAGCAATAAAAACCTCACAGGGTTAATGTGAGAATAAACAGAGAACGATGTAAGTTTTGTAAAAGATGAAGGCAAAAAAAAGAATACAATGGCTATTATATTTTCAACTAGTAATAAAGGAGTTGACTGAATTTGAAAAGGTGATAATGCAACAAAAAGAACATTTATTAGGACAAATTTACAAGCTACTACTTCAATTTGACACAGAAACACAAGTTAAAATGCATATGGTTAGATGGATGCAAAATTTTGAGAAGAAATCTCTCCAACAATGGGAGACCTTACAGACAAAAAATTTAAAATTTACAGCCAGTGTCAAATGTTAATAGAAAACTGATACAAGACTTTTTATCAGTGGAATATTATTCCAAATAATATTGAGAAAATGGACAAGAATTATAAAGGGAAATGTTGGAAATGTAAAGAAGTGGATGGCACCTTTTTCATATGCAGTGGATGTGCAAAAAGAGCAAATGTATTGAAAAGGTGTCAAAAGGGGGGACATTTAAATATATTATGAATGGATTATAATACTATGTGAACTTAATTTTCAATATTTGGGAAGTATTTTTAGAATTTTACAATAGTAATCGACACTGCAAATTTTTCTTATTTATTCTATTTTATTATAATACATCTTATAATATTGTTTAATATTACTATTGGATTTATCAAATACTGAACAGGGTATCTGATGATTTATGGCAAGATTATTAGGATAATCAATATTTAATGTTCATTATTATACCACTATTTACTGCTGTCACTTATTATATATGTGTACATTCTTTCTTTTCTTTTTCATTTGATATAATTATAATTGTTGTTCTGACACTGTTTTCAATTTCTCTTTTTTTCTGTTCTGTTTATATCAATGAATTCTTTATATAATAAGAAAAGATAGCTGTATACCCAATCCTTTGCATAAACTTTGATTAGTGAAAGAGAATGTCAACTCTCAAGGAAAACAGGCTCTTTCCAGACATTCTCAGGACTCCTTCCTGCACGTGATGGCTATTACACACGCCATGCTTTGTTAGCACTTGAGCCTGACAATAAACCGGGTTCATGCTCAACACAAAGTCTGGGTTGTCACTGTGATGTCTGAATAGAGCCATTTAAAATATTTGTCCTTCAGAGTAAGACAGCAAATAGTAAAGAAGACAGTGGACCATAGTATCAGCATGAGTACAAATGCATGCACATGTACGCACACTTCTCACTTTGGAAAGTATGACTTGGATACTAACTTCTCTTTCTACTGATCAAAGACATTTTTGCCAATGAGGCAAGGTGGATGGAAGAAGTAACATGAATGGGAAGCCTGGAAAATGTCATGCAAGCACTGTTGTGTTCACATTGCACTGATACACACCAATGTAATTCAAGATAGTTGGCTTTCCTGAGAAAGGCAGAGAAATGCCAACTTTGACAAAGATACCTGTTGAAACAGAAGAGCAGCAGCACAACATTATGGTATATCAGTACTGAGAACAATTCTCTTACTAACTACATCATCTTCAGTGGAAGCAGAGACAAGTGCAACAAATTTACTAATGCACACGTAGGGAAACTATTAAAGTTTAAGACCCTGATCCACTCTGACTATCTGAAGAAGCCCCCAGACCAGAGAAGTTACAGAAAGAAACCAACTATGATATTTTAATCAAGGGAAGAACCATCTCAGATGAAAGGCTGGTTGTTAGCTCAGTGTGACAAAACAAAACCCAGATATGTTTGCTTCTTTGGACCAGTTTTCATTGCAATCTTCTGCGACAACACAACAGAAAAAAAATGGGCTAAGGATCAAGTTCATCTGTTTGGGGGTTATTTTCTCATATGCTGGAAAGACAAACTACCAATACTTGTCTATAACAACACAATGTACACCAAACTATGACCCAGTAAGACTGCCTCAATGGAGGAAGGCTTCAAACTCTGCCAAGGATACAAGCCATAATCTCTTTGTTAAAATGTAAATTTAAACAGCTGTTCCTGTTTTCTGTGTCAGAACATGAAAAGAAAGATTAAATAAAATATTGCAGAATATTGTTAGATGAGATTATTACTTATAGAACATTTATAGTCTTACAAAGTTCAGTCCTCCCTAATAAAACACAGGTGTGAGAAGCACAAAAGCAGTTGTTGCAAGAGGAGAGAGAGAAATCATTGAAACCATCACAAACTTAACCTGTGATTAACAGGCCTTGTCCTTCACCTTAAGCAGGATGCTAGGAGGGCTGGCACTACCCACTGTTGGTTTTGCAGAACATTTACCTTGAGTGATACAAATGGAAGGATTACTCATCCACTCTATTAGCATGTAAAGGAACTCAGAAATATTGTGGAGAAGCTCTTGGCCTTGAGGCAGACAACTTTGACATTCATTAATCAAACACTACTCCTTCACTGGCAACCACTCTCTCCACTTCAATTTCTGATGAAGGGGAGGAGAAATCTGCAGCTGTGTACCAGGCTACAGTTCCCTCAGGCCTGATCTTGTTGTGAGCAATTGTTCAAGAACATAAGAAGAGTCTTGCTGGATCAAACCAGTAGTCCATCTAGTCCTGTCTCACACAGTGGCCAGCCATTTACTCTGGAGCGCCAACAGAGCATGGAGGCCGAGACCTTCTCCTGATGTTCCCTCTTGACATATGTATTCAGAGGTTTACTGCCTATGAATGTGGAGGTTCTTTTTAGTCACCATGGTTAATAGCCACTGAGAGACCAAGCCAAATCTAACACACTTTTACAGCTGTCTGTTTTTGTGGCCATCAGTACTTTCTCTACTGCTTGTTCTACAGCAACACTTATCTGCTGAAGTATTTATAACTAAGCTCTGGATAGCATCCATCACTTTTCTACCCTTCTACAGGCCCTCCTCCCCTAGTAATTGGCTTTAAGGCTTTCCCTCTCCCAAGGAAAGACAGTGCTGCTACAACTTTAATATTTTGGACAAACTTACCTGGGTGCTGGGGAGCTGCAAAGGACACGACTGACATTCTTACAGCAACCATTGGTAAATGGGTTTACTCCACCTCGAAATTTGCCTGTAACCTACCAAGACAAAAATTTGATCAGGGGAACCACAGCAAAGTGAAGTAGGATGGGAAATTAAATGTGAAATGCATCATACCTGTTCATTAGTAGTTCGACCCCTAGCTACCAGCACTACATGGAATCCTGTAAGGCCAGCCACAGGAATGAAAAACAAGCCAGCCACACACATCACAGCCATACTGTCAAACAGTCAAGGGAACATAATCAAAGACCATTGGGTAATGTTCTGGAATTCTTCTTCCCAACATAGTAATTGTCCAGCATTATATTTTAAGCTTGGAGTGTCAAACAAGTGGCCTGGGGACTCCTCAATGCTGACCACCTCTCCCAGTGCTGTTTTGCCTCTAGTGGGCTTGCCAGCTGAGGTAGCCATCTCCCCAGTGCTGCCCCCCCCCCCCCCGCATGCTGAGCTGAACTGACAAGCTTGCAAGGCAGCCACACCCCACACCCGGCCTCAGGACTTGGCCTGACCATGTCACAGTTATGTCATATCTGGTCCTTGTAACAAATCAGTTTGACACCCCTGTCTTAAGCGGACACATCAATGTTCATCTTTATTAAGGAACACCATGTCTCCAGACAAATAAAAGAGGATACGTAACAGCCATGCGGATCCCAGAGAGCTCTTCCACTTGATACAGAACATACAGTAAGCCAAAGCCAAATACACCCATAATATGTGCTGTAAGTGACAGCAGGAACAGGAAGAAATAACGGTAATTGCGCCGTCCAATGCAGTTGTTCACCCAAGGGCAATGATGGTCAAACTCCTGCCAGTGAAATGTAAAGACATAAAACTGAATTAGAGACTTCACATCCAAGAGAATGTCGTTGTGGTGCCTAATACCTGCACAGCCACTCTGAGCTCTCAGCTACTCCCATCTACTCTCAGTTTTCATCCCATTCAAATTTGTCAGATCACATTCCCTCCCCCTCCCCCTCCCCCCACCCCTCCAGCTGACTGCACCCACAGGAACCCACAAAGTGCCTCCTGTTGAATCAGACTCTTGCTACATCCAAATCAACATTGTCCACTAAGACTGGCAGCAGCTCTCCAGGGTCTCAGGCAGAGGTCTTTTCTACCACCTGGCCCTTTCAACTGGAGATGCCAAGCAGATGCTCTACTACTGAGCCACAAACGCTCCCCAAAATGACTCTTCTCTGAGATATTCATTCCCATACCAGAGGACAAGATACAACCCATCAACTGCAGAGGGCAGGCAGAAGATTGAGTATGTTCATAGCAACAAAGGTAATAACATAGCAATCAACCTACCAGTGTCAGCAAGTCCAAGTTCCTCGTCATGAAGGTAAACAGGAGAGATCTGAGCCCAGGTGCGCGTTCTGCCCATTCTCTTGCAACTTCCGCACTGTAACCACTATGTATCTTTTGTACTGACCTCTTTTACCTATGCAGCCACTCATGTTCTCTGCTATGCTTGCTTCTCTTGCAGCTCTCTTCCAATGCTCACAAGCATGAAAGCTACCAAACAAGGCTGACTTGTTACCTGATCTGGCTTGATGCACTTTGTGCTGTTTGCTCTGCTTACGTTTTGAATTGTCATGGATCCACCATGTCTGTGGCAGGGCTCATCTACTGGAGTTATCTGGCCTACGTTCGTTTAAATGCTGGCTTCGGACACAGTTCTGGCCTGCACTGATTATATTGGTCTGTACATGTCTGATATCATGGATGGATGGTAATGTTTTGTGGCAGTGGACTGGCAAGCAAAAGCAATATATGTATCCTAAACAAACAGTGAATTTTCTAAATTTTCTATTGCTGCTCCTCCTGACATACTACTATAAAATGGGCCATCACTATGAACCATGTAACCAGTACCAGCTGACGTAGCCCTACTTTGGTTAATTAAAAAAAAGCATTCAAAACCAGATCTAAACTTGATTTGAATTACTACCCTGGATTTGATCTCAGAATGCAAAGAATACTCCAAATTCTTCCATTTCTGTAGGATAACCAATTCAGATTCAGACTTTCTCTCCCTAGTTTCTTACCTCCACACAGTTGTCACAGACACTGCAATGCGAGCAGCGTGGAGGCCGGTAGAAGCGGCATGTTGCACACCATTTCATGCGCACCTGGATTCCCTTTATCTCCACTGTCTTGTAAAGTGGAGCTCGGAAATCGTCCTCCTTATCTTCATCCTCATCAGCTGAAATGGAAGAAAACACTCAGATCTAGTACTGCAAAGCAAGTTCAGCATGCCTCTACAGTTGATCTGTTATAGGTAATTACTGTTGATATTATTTTCTAAGGTGGTTGTTTCTGGTGCTATTGATATAGGCATAGACACACACACACCAAAATACTGATAAAATTCATTCATTCAACCTATTAAGACGCATCAACATTTATAACATTCATAAAATCAGTTTAAAATGCATATACAAAATTCATATGTAAAATTCATATGTTTAAAATTCAAACGTAAAAATTCCTATTACTAGAAGGGGGAAACCATCTCTTTAGCCAAAGTCCAGAGAAAATAGATGCACCTTTACTAGTTTTCTAAATGCATATAAAAGAAGATGCTTGATGTGCCTCAGGAGAGAGATCATTCCACAGTCTGAATCAAGAGAGATGGTTGATGTTTTTGACAGGTGTTTGGAGGCAGAAATGGGCTGAATTAGGGCTAATACTGAGGTTGAATCCAGACAAGATGGAGATGCTGCATGTCAGTGGATCTCAGGTCCATGAAGTGGGGAAACGGTCCATTGGTAGACTTACCCTGAAGGGGCCTTCTCCTGGATGGCGACGAGGGCATCCTGATTGGGTGATTTCCCAATCCATACTCAGGGAGGCAGGACTAATTTAATGTCACTTCCTGTGTGGGATTGGGATCCCTTTCTGCTCCAGTATTTGACTAACACAGCAGTAAGAACAAGAACAGAAACGGTAACTGCAGATAACAACAGGAAGCAACACAACGAAGAATTAACATTAAACAGGATTTGAAGAACAATAAGGTTCGAATGAGAACTGTGAGTTCCTGGAGTGTGGAACTTTTCTAGGATAAGGTTAAGTGTATACACTATGTGTCTGAAGATGAAAACTCAAGGCGGGGCGAGGATGCCCTCGTCGCCATCCAGGAGAAGGCCCCTTCAGGGTAAGTCTACCAATGGACCGTTCTCCTGGAGGCGAATCCTTGGGCATCCCTGATTGGGAACTCCTCCTGGAGCAGTGTCCTTTGTTGGGTGGGTATTTTAGTCCCCGAAAATGTGTTCTAGCACACGGTGCCCAAAGGCAACCTTGTTGGCGCTATGGTGTGCAGTTTGTAATGTTTCGTGAAGGAGGTCGAGGAAGACCAGGTGGCTGCCTTGCATATATCTTCTACAGGTATTTGTCGTCTAAGGGCCACGTTGGTGGCTGCGCTTCTCGTGGAATGGGCCGTGATTCCCGGAGGGACCGGAAGTTTTAATGCCTTGTACGCTTCAATGATGCACAGCCGGATGGAGGAGCTGATGGCCACTTTGGACATGATACCACCTTGGTTGGGCATGGAGATGTTGATGAAGAGGCTTTCTGTCTTTCTAATGGTTTCGGTTCTAATAATGAAAGCCTTTAGAGCTCTTCGGACGTCGAGTTTTGGGACGCATGGGGTCGGTGTCGTTATTAGACCACTGTACAAAAGACTTCCAAGAGGAGTTATATATACGGATGGTAGAGGGTCTGCGTGATGCCATGATGGTTTCTGCGACTTTCCTGGAGTATCCTTTTCTGGCTAGTGTTTCGCGCTCAATTTCCAGGCGGTTAGACAGAACCATTGGGGGTCTGGATGGTATAATGGCCCTTGGAACAGCATGTCTACCGGAGTGGGCAGATGTAGAGGGGAGGTGGTTGAAAGCTGCAGAATGGAGGAAAACCACGGCTGTCATGCCCCCACAGACCCTTTAAGATTTAGTTGCCCTTTATATAGAATGGGTTTAGCTATGTTTTGTATAGTATTCAATGGGAGGGAACCTAATTTAGTTCTGTCCCTTTAAGAAGCCCTAGGGCTGGTGTTCTATGGCAGTTATTACCCAGCAACCCGTCTGGTTTTGGCAGTTAGGTGCCAACGGAAGCTGGGTGACAGCAACAAGTTAGACAGTCCAAGATGTTATACACTCTCAGTATTTAAGTTAAACAGTCAAAGATGTTTTAGATTCACAGTGTTTACAATAAATTCCAGACTCCAGAAAGTTTCTGCAACAAAGTAACCTTTATTTAGTTAGACCCGGGAGGAGTCAGGGTCTGTCAACATTGTTACAATTAAAGCTTTAAGTATTGAACTGTTAACTGAATCAGTGAGTCTTACATTCTGCTTTGGCCGGGTGCAGGGCACCTAAATAACCACCTGGGGAGCAGAACAACGGCCGTCTGTGCCACCATGGTGCCACCAGGATGATCTCTGCCTTCTCTTTCCATACCTTTCTCAGGAGTTTGGGAATTATGGGAATAGGAGGGAAGGCATAGAGAAGTCTCTTTGGCCATTGTGAGGGTCAGGGCGTCTGTGCTTTGGGCTCGAGGGTGGAAGTACCTGGTGAAGAACCTTGGAAGTTGATGATTTTCCGCTGAAGCGAACAGATCGATGACAGGAATCCCGAACGTTTGCGTTATCGATTGGAAGATTGATGGATGTAATTTCCATTCCAATTCCAGGACTGTGGAAAGGTTTTTGTGATGAGCCCACCATGGCTGAAGCCCAAGAAGAGACATCAGTTAGGGATGGGGCATTAGCAGCATTTAACTGGTCTCTCCCCCCCCCCCCCACATTGGCCCGATCTTGCCTGGAATGGGTGGAACTGCCGTCTTCAGAGGCGGTTTCAGGATCCCTGTGGGGAACATTTTTAGCCTGCTGGCTGGAGCCTTGGCCGCCCCCATTTTCTCCTCTTCGGTATCCGGGGGGGGGGGGGGGGGTAGGGAGCTTCACCATCCGCGGCCCTTACAGGGGCGCTGGTGCTCCCGCTCTCCGGCTGGCCGCTAAGGCGCTTCTGCCATTTGGCGCTCTTCTTCGCGCCCGCCTTTTTCCCCTTCGACGCGGCTTTCTTGCCGGCCGCCTGGGATGTTGATGCGGCGACCGCATGAGTCATCGCCGTTGCGAGCGATGCCTCCAAAGAGGCATCTGAGACTTTGGGCACTTGCGACCCTGCTCGGGTGGCTGCCCTTGTTCCCTCCGCAGATGTCCTTGTGAAGGTTTCAGAAGGAGGAGGGGAGAAGGATCGGGTGGCGGCCATTTTGAGGCAGCCCCGATTGGCGGGAAAGACTTAGCTAGGAGGTAGAGACAGGAGCACTGAGAGCACACACAAAAAACACAGCAGAGTGAAGGAAAACAAGTTGAAGGAAGAATTGGAAGTAATGATAAGAAATGGAAGAAAATAGAAGAAATAGCTTGGAGCTAATGCCAAGCCCTGCACTCCCTGCTCAGGCAGGAAACGAACTGGAGCAGAAAGGGATCCCAATCCCACACAGGAAGTGACATTAAATTAGTCCTGCCTCCCTGAGTATGGATTGGGAAATCACCCAATCAGGATGCCCGAGGTCGCCTCCAGGAGAACATTCTGTAGTTGAGGGGGCTATATTGCCCTGAAAAGGACAGGTGCAAAAGCTGGGGGTGGCCAGGAATACCTATTCTCAGCTCCAGCTAGTTCACCAGCTACAGCCCCTTCTGGACTACAGTAATCCATGCTCTGGTAACCTCCAGGTTGGACTATTGTAATTTGCTTTATGTGGAGCTGCCCTTGAAGATGGCACTCCCAGCAGTCAGTGTTCAATGTCTCTGGACACCTCTCTGTCGATATTGTCCCCCAACATGTTGGTTTGTCTTCTACCAGAGTTAAGAGCAGGCTGCTCCGCTCTGTTCATTGGACCTTTCTGCTCCAGGATCAGATCCCTTCATCTATTCCAAATCTATCCACTCAACACTGCTTATATCCTAGGACTGTGTGTGTGTTCTGCTGCTTTGATTATTGCGTACTTGTGTACCCTAATTATCCCCAAATAAATTGTTAAACTTTCTTTTGCTCTCCTGTGGAATTTCTTGCAAAAGTTGATCTTGGTATACATAGGCAACAAAGACTCCAAGAACGCCCAACCTTTTGCTAAACCCTGAGTCAGCTCTCACTAATTTCACCATTATTTCAGGTAACAAGGGAACTGTCCAAGAAACAGTTCCCCTGTCCTACCACAGATCTGCCTGGTAACACTATGGCAAAGACTAAATTGAGGGTATGTGTTGCTGCATAAGTTGGGTCAGTCACAAATTGACACAAACCCACAGTTGTCATGGAGAGCATAAAAAACTGAGTTGGCCCACTGAGGTTAGTCTCTGCATGAATGCTGAAATCCCCCAGCATCACCATGGCAGGAGCCTCCAACACCACATCCAAGACCACCTCCACTAGCTCAGACAGGGAGGCTGCTGGGCAACGAGTGGACGATACACCAGCAACAAACTTGTTCTGTCTCCATGGCCCAACAGCAAGAGCAAATGCTCAAATCCAGCCACCACACAGACCAGATGCCTGACAAGAGGGATGGAAGTTTTATGGATTACAGCAACTCCTCCCCCCCCCCCTTTCTCTCCGGTCTGGAACAGTGCTGTACTGAGTAAACTAAGAGGCACAGCTGGGCAAGATCGGGTCCTCCTAGTTCCCCCATCCAAGTCTTAGTAATACACACCAGATCAACCTCTCTCATCCAGGATCAAGTAATGAATGAGAGATTTTATTATGGACTAACAACTGGAGCAATAGGCCAGCTGGCAGGCATTCCCAAATACTGCTGGGTGGGAGGCAGACCAGAAGGGGTTATCTAATCCTCCTCCTTTTAATCAATCTCTCTGCTTCCCAACACTACATTTCCTCCTGCACATCACCACAGTAATGGTGATCCCCCTGTGCCCATCTCCTCCCCTGTCTAGGCATATTATTCCCCATCCAAAAGGGGGGGAAACTCTGAAATTACCCCAAAACCTTAAAAAATGTAAAAAAGCTAAGAACAACACTCAAATAGAGACCGATTCAGTCCCACCGATTCACCACCCAAGAAATTGGACAAGAAAGGGTGGCCCTCACCCTTGTTCTCCCCCAAAGTGGCTCCCTCCCTTGGATGCCCACCCCTTCAGTGGTGGTCCTGCCTATGGCAGCCCCCTTCTTTGTAGCCCCAGCAACAGCTGAGTTGTGAAGCCAGGTGTTAATTCCAAAGCTGCCTAAAAGGGCCCAGTCCTGCAAATAACGACCCATTGGATACTCACCGTGAGGGGGTCTTCTACTGTATGTTGGAGACCGTCTTGCTGGGTTATTCTCCACCATCAGTCAGAAAGGCAGGAAAGATGCTTTGGTCACTTCCTGTAGCCGGGTTGCCGCTGCCTTTTGCCCCAGTATCTTGACCAGCCGACCAGACTCACAACGAAAGGAACAAACAGCAACGCAACCGAACTATAAACTGCCTGAACTAGTCAGAAGCTAAAGTAACCCTGGAAGGGACCAAAGCCTCAGTACATAAGATAGGCTCCTCTAACAGAACAAGGCAAAAACAAAAACAAGATTGGAGCACATTTCCAGAGAACGACGAAACAAAGGGAAGGTCAAGACGGTCTCCAACATACAGTAGAAGACCCCTTCACGGTGAGTATCCAATGGGTCATTCTACTGGATGGTGGAGACCATCTTGCTGGATACTCCCAAAGCAGTTACCCTGTAGGGTGGGTTCCGTTAATCCCCAACAATGTGCTCCAGGATCCTCCTGCCGAAGGAGGCCTGAACTGCGTCCCTGGAGGCTAGTCCATAGTGCCTCATGAACGAAGAGGGTGGAGCCCATGTGGCGTCCCTACATATCTCCTCCAAGGACACCTGTTTGTACAATGCTGCATTAGCCACAGCGCTCCGTGGAGTGAGCTGAGATCCCAACAGGCAACAAAAGATTGCTAGCCTTATGTGCCTAGATGATGCATGCTTTGTTGTTGGAACTAACAGCTGCCGAGGACATGGGCTCACCTATCCTGGGGGGAACCACATTAGTGAAAGGGACTCTGTCTTCCTAATTTCCTCTGTGCAAATAATGAATGCCTTAAGAGATCAGCGCACATCTAGGAGATGCCACGTTCGCTCCCTTGGATGTGACAGTCTAGGGCAGGAATTTGGCAGGACGACCTCCTGTCTCAAATGGAGACCTGACGCCCCTTGGGTCTGAGGGAAGGATCAAGTTTCAGCACTACCCTATCTGGGAAGATTGACGTAAATTGATGCTGACAGACAAGGCCTAAATCTCAGAAACACGCCTGGCAGACGTGATGGCAACCAGAATTATGAGCTTCATACGGGGCCACATAAGAATGAATTGACGGGACCGGCTCAAAAGGAGATCTAGTCAAGGCATCCAGGACTGCATGTAACTTCCCCGAGGGAAGCGATGGGCCACTGGAGGCTGTGACTGCTGAACACCCTTGATAAACCGCAGAGTGTCTGGATGCCTAGACAGGGGAACCCCCTGCACCTCAGGGACCACAGTCACAAGAGCCGGCCACTGGCGCTGTAGAGTAGCACTGCGCAGACCAGAGGAGAAACCGACCTGCAAAGGACTAGAATGGGCGGTAGGAGAGGAGACTCGGGGTCTAGGCGTTTCTGTCTGCACCACCTAACAAAAACTTTCCATGCGGAATTGTAAATTGCTATGTTGGCACACCTTCTGGCCTCCAGGACCTGTGATAGAAGGTCTGGGATTGATGGTAGATGGAAGGGGGGCTTATGGAGGGTTCTTGCAGAACCAAGTATCAGGATCCTCTTGGCCCATCCGGAGCCACCAGGATCATCTCCCTCCCCTCCGCGTGGAGGCGCCTAAGCAGTCTCTGAAAGAGAGGCAAAGGAGGAAATACATACGGAAGACCCTTCGGCCACGGTGCGACCACAGCATCCACTGCTGTCGCCTGGGGATGGTGAAACCTCGTGTAGAAGGATGGAAGCCGATTGTTCAGAGGAGATGCAAACAGGGCGACCGCAGGTAAACCAAATCTGTGCACTATCTTCCAGAATACATGTGATTTGAACTGTCATTCTGCATTGGAGACCCTGGACCTGCTGAGCCAATCCGCTCTCGTGTTCAGGCAGCCCCAAATGTGCTCCGCTCTCAATGGCACTAGATTGGCTTCTGCCCAGGAAGTATCCTGAAGGCCACTCTGTGAAGATTTGCTGATCTCGATCCCCTCTGGTGATTTATATAGCACATGGTTGACACATTGTCTGTGTGCACCACCACATGCTTCTGTAGGAGCTGAGTTCGGGAGTTTTGAGAGCCAACAGGATTCCTTTGACTTCCAGGACGTTGATCGGCAGTGCTGACTGCGAATGCGACCAGCTGCCCTGGGCGAATCGGCGACCCAGGGTGGCGACCCAGCCCATCAGGCTGGCTTCTGAAAGGAGGTGAGTTTGATGTCTAGGAGCAGAGACCTTCCCCCTGGCCAGATGGGACGGAACTGTCCACCATCTCAGACTGAGATGCCCTGAGGGAGAGATGGCCAAGGGACGATTCTTCCTATGAATAATCTGTGTGGCCCAAGGACGCAGGAAGAATTTCTGGTTTTATCGTTACTTTTAAATGTTTAACTATTTTATATTGTCATTTTATATGCTGTACACTGCCCAGAGCCCTTCGGGGATGGGGCGGTATAAAAGCCTAATTAAATAAATAAAATAAATAAAGATCTGGAGGGGTCAAGTGTGGGCCCTGCCCCATTGACCAAGGTCCATAGTGGATAGTAACAGCCCCAGTAGATTCACCGGCTGCAGAGGGGTGAAAGCTCTGGCTGTGATAAACTAGAAGCAAGTTGATGGATTTTCTGAACTTTGTGGGGTGGCACAAAAGGAGTACACCTAGTTGAGACTGAGAGCGACCCCAGGTGTTCCCTTCTCTGTGTAGGCTGGAGGGAGCTCTTCTGAAGGTTGACGACGAATCCATGGTCTGAAAGCACCTGCTGCACCAGTTGCACATCCCTTGCCGCCTGAGCCACTGACCTCGACCTGATGAGGTCATCGAGATAGGGGTGGAGCACTACTTATTTGAAGTGCTGGTCCCCCAGGGTAAAACGAAGGAATCGTTGGTGAGAAGTATGTATAGGGATATGCAGGTGCGCCTCTGCTAAGCCCAGGGAGGTGATGAAATCGCCCTGCTAGATCGCTGACACTGTTGAATGAAGGATCTCCATCCAGGAATGAAAAAGACATAGGTGGCGATTCACGTGGTGCAAATAGAGGATGGCCCAGCGTCCCCGTTTTTCTTGGGGACTATAAAGAAGTGCAAATACACTCCCCTCCTCACCTCCTCCGGAGGAACTGGTACTATGGCCCTGATGGAGATCAAATGATCGACAGCCTGGAAGAGACTGTCCCTTTTGACTGGAATGACACTGATGGGTGATGAGAGGAACCTGTTTCCTGGCAAAAAAGGGAATTCTAGAGAATAACCTAAGGAGACAACTTCTGGTGTGAGAAGTACAAAAGGCGCCCTCCGATCGGAATGCCGGCACCACCGTGCCTTGTTGTTGCCGGTGGAGGGCTCTGCTAGGGAAGACATACTGAATCACTGCTGTCCCCAAAAGGACTGGCGTATGCGGAAGTTACCTGGGGTCAGCCACTCTGATCATCTCGGGTCTTGAGTGGCCTAGGAGGTTGACCGAAAGGACCGAAAGGCTGGTCTGGGAGTGATTTAGCCTTGTCTGACCTAGTGTGACGGGACAGAATCTTCTCCTTTTCTTTAGTGGTGACCAGAATTGTTTCTAGCTCAGCCCAGAACAGAATCCCCCCCTGGAAAGTGTAACTAGAAACTACCATTGTTTGGAGTGGACATCCACCTGCCAAGGTTTTAACCAGAGGAGGCGCCGTGCCACTGAGGACCAGGCCCTGGTATGGGACCTGGTGAGAGATGCATTCAGGGTGGAGTCTGCTAAAAAAGAAACTGACACAAGAATCCGTTCAACTCCTTCCCCAATTCCCTGATCTTCGGGAGGGATGATGGCCAAAATATGTTTCAACCACTCTATAATGGCTCTGGCCGCTGTAGCAGAGGGAGCAGGGAACCTGACCGCCATGGCCACACCCTTGTGTACTAGCAGAGGCTATGGTCCACCTTCCTGTCAAGGGAATCTTTTAAACTGGCTTCCCTATCACTATAAAGTACTCATCCCTGGAGGATTAGAACTGGCAAGCTTTGACCCTGTAGCCCAAGCAGAAGGCTGTTTTAGCCCACTAAGCCATGCAAGCTCCAGTTACCCTAAGCCCCCTGAGTGTAAGGCAGCTACCGGCCCATCAACCAGGGGAGTTTTCACCAGTCTTTTGAGGTGTGCAGGGCCAAGTATAGTTTGTTGAAGAAGGGTGGGAAACTCTTATTGGCAGCAGGACTGATCCATTGTTTCCTAAACCTGTGTTCAGATGATTCAGGCAAGGGGAAAAGATCTTTTCCTGGTTCCTCCTCAGCAGGAAAATAGCAGAGCTGCCCTTGGGAAAGACCCTAATGGGCTTGGGCGCACCAGAGGCACAAAGATCCACTGCTCCCTCCGAGTCCCGCAGTTGTGAGGCTGCGTTGTTCCTGGCCAAGAGCAGAGATAGCTGCTCTGCCTTAAAAGGACGCTGGCCCTGATCAGTTGGTTCAGGAGGAAATCCTTCCGGTCAGAAAAATGATCAGACGAGACCTCCCCTTTCCCTGTAATCACTCTCCTCGGAAGGGCAGGGAGACCCCAGTCCCAGCTCCACCAATGGCCCCTGGGGGATCTAGGTCTGTTCCTATGGAAAGGAAGGCTGGGGGGGGGAGGGGCGCTGGAATCTGCCTAGAAACCTCCTCCTTAATGGAGGAATGAAGCAGCAGCACCAGCTGCTGAGGAGAGCAAGTACTCCAGTTTGCAGCACAGGAGCCTGCCAAAATTCTCCCGCCGTCTCCTGGGTTCCCGCCTTCTTGTCTGACCTGAGTAAAGGACAGCGTGGGGGATCGCCTCCCGAGTCCCTCGCTTAGCCAAGCCAGATATGGTGGAGGTTCCATAGCTGGTTGCCTGGGAGTGCAGCACCCAGCCCGGCGCCCGCCCAACCCCCTGAATGGGGTGAGCTCTCCTCGCAGTGCGATCTCGCTGCTACGGCCGCACCTCTCCAGCGCAAACACTACCCTGACACCCCGGACTGGGGCCGGCCGAGCGGCGCCTGCCCACACGCCGGTGTGACAAAGGAGAAGGAGTCCGCTGGCGGATCCTCCAGCCGCCCTGGGACTTAGCAGCTGAAGGCTGTGTGGGGAAGGGCACCAACTCCTGAGGGCGACTCTGGTATTTTCAGCCATTGAGCGGTAGAGCGCCTCCCTCGGGGGGAAAATGGCGCCTGAGCGGCTGAAGCCAGTCTTGAGGGAAAATCATCTCCCTGAAAGCAGTCTCTGGAACCAGCAGAGAAGAGGAGCAGTGGAGGACAGCAGTGGGCCAGAAAGGGCTGAGGAGCTTGACAGAGGGCTTTTCTCAAAGCCACATCTTTTAAACAGTGTATTTTAAACAGGGGGTTTCTCTTTTCTCTTGTCCTAGGGCTGCTGATTGGTGGAAGCTGCTGAAGGGTGGGGCTTCTCACATTGTAAATCTTTTCAGTTAGTGCTGAAGGGGTGGGAGCTTCTCCACATTTTAAATCTTTTCTACAGTTAGTCTGGAACCAGCAGAGAGAGGAGCAGTGGAGGGTTGGCAGTGGGCCAGAAGGGCTGAGGAGCTTGACAGAGGGCTTTTCTCAAAGCCACATCTTTTTAAACAGTGTATTTTAAACAGGGGTTTCTCTTTTTTCTCCTTGTCCTAGGGCTGCTGATTGGTGGGAAGCTGCTACGAGGTGGGAGCTTCTCCACATTTTGTAAATCTTTTCAGTTAGTGCTGAAGGGGCGGGGCTGCTCACATTTTAAATCTTTTCAGTTAGTCTCTGGAACCAGCAGAGAGACAGTGGGGACAGCAGTGGGCCAGAAAGGGCTGAGAGGAGCTTGACAGAGAACTTCTCAAAGCCACATCTTTTAAACAGTGTATTTTTAAACAGGTTCTCTTTTTCTCTCCTTGTCCTAGGGCTGCTGATTGGGTGGGAAGCTGCTGAAGGGTGGGGCTTCTCACATTTTGTAAAATCTTTTCAGTTAGTGCTGAAGGGGTGGGAGCTTCTCCACATTTTAAATCTTTTCAGTTAGTCTCTGGAACCAGCAGAGAAGAGGCAGTGGAGGACAGCAGTGGGGCCAGAAAGGGCTGAGGAGCTTGACAGAGGGGCTTTCTCAAAGCCACATCTTTTTAAACAGTGTATTTTAAACAGGGGTTTCTCTTTTCTCCCTTGTCCTAGGGCTGCTGATTGGTGGAAGCTGCTGAAGGTGGGAGCTTCTCATTTGTAAAATCTTACCAGTTAGTGCTGAAGGGGTGGGAGACTTCTCCATTTTTTAAATCTTTTCAGTTAGTCTCTGGAACCAGCAGAAGAGGAGCAGTGGAGGACAGCAGTGGGCCAGAAGACTGTGAGGAGCTTGACAGAGGGCTTTCTCAAAGCCACATCTTTTTGTGGTATTTTAAACAGGGGTTTCTCTTTTTTTCTCCCTTGTCGGGGCTGCTGATTGGTGGGAAGCTGCTGAAGGTGGGTCTTCTCACATTTGTAAATCTTTTCAGTTAGTGCTGAAGGGTTGGGGCTTCTCACATTTTTAAATCTGTTCAGTTTGTTTCTGAAATCAGCAGAGAGGAGCAGTGGAGGGACAGCAGTGGAGCCCAGAAAGGGCGGGAGCTTGACAGAGGGGCTTTTCTCAAAGCCACATCTTTTTTTAAACAATTAGCATTTTAAACTAGAGGGTTTCTCTTTTTTCTCCCTTGTATCCCTAGAGACTTGCTGATTGGGTGGAAGCTGCTTTGAAGGGTGGGAGCTTCTCATTTGTAAATCTTTTCAGTTAGTGCTGAAGGGGTGGGGCTTCTCACATTTTTAGATCTTTTCAGTTAGTCCCTGGAGACAGCAGAGAGGAGCAGTGGAGGGACAGCAGTGGGCCCAGAGAAAGGGCTGAGGAGCTTGACAGAGAGGGCTTTCTCAAAGCCACATCTTTTTTAAACAGTGTATTTTAAACAGGAGGGTTTCTCTTTTTTCTCCTTGTCCCTGGGAGGGCTGCTGATTGAGGGTGGAAGCTGCTGAAGGGTGGGAGCTTCTCACATTTGTAAAATCTTTTCAGTTAGTGCTGAAGGGTGGGGCTTCTCCATTTTTAGAAATCTTCCAGTTAGTCTCTGGAACCAGCAGAGAGGCAGTGGGACTGTAGTGGGCCAGAAGGGCTGAGGGAGCTTACGACAGAGGGGCTTTCTCAAAGCCACATCTTAAACAGTGTATTTTTTAAACAGGGGTTTTCTCTTTTTTTCTCCTTGTCCTAGGGCTGCTGATTGGTGGGAAAGCTGCTGAAGGGTGGGAGCTTCTCACATTTGTAAATCTTTTCAGTTAGTGCTGAGAGGGGTGGGCTTCTCACATTTTAAATCTTGCAGTTAGTCTCTGGAACCAGCAGAGAGAGGAGCAGTGGAGGGACAGCAGTGGGCCAGAAAGGTGAGGAGCTTGACAGAGGGGCTTTCTCAAAGCCACATCTTTTTTTAAACAGTGTATTATTTTTAAACGGGGGGTTCTCTTTTTTTCTCCTTGTCCTAGAATGCTGATTGGTGGAAGCTGCTGAAGATTGGGAGCTTCTCACATTTGTAAATCTTTTCAGTTAGTGCTGCACTGAAGGGTGGGGCTTCTCACATTTTAAATCTTTTCAGTTAGTCTCTGGAACCAGCAGAAGAGGCAGTGGAGGGACAGCAGTGGGCCAGAAGGGCTGGGGAGCTTGACAGAGGGGCTTTTTCTCAAAGCCACATCTTTTTAAACAGTGTATTTTAAACAGGGTTTCTCTTTTTTTTTTCTCCCCTTGTCCTAGGGCTGCTGATTGGTGGGAAGCTGCTGAAGGGGTGGGAGCTTCTCACATTTGTAAATCTTTTCAGTTAGTGCTGAAGGGTGGGGCTTCTCACATTTTAGAAATCTTTTCAGTTAGTCTCTGGAACCAGCAGAGAGGAGCAGTGGAGGGACAGCAGTGGAGCCCAGAAAGGGCTGAGGAGCTTGACAGGGGAGGGCTTTTCTCAAAGCCACATCTTTTTTAAACAGTGTATTTTAAACATGGGGGTTTCTCTTTTTTCTCCTTGTCCTAGGGCTGCTGATTGGGTGGAAACTGCTTGCTACAGAGGAGGTGGGGCTTTCTCACATTTTGTAAATCTTTTCAGTTAGTGCTGAAGGGGTGGGGCTTCTCACATTTTAAATCTTTTCAGTTGAGTCTCTGGAACCAGCAGAGAGAGGCAGTGGAGGGACAGCAGTGGGCCAGAAAGGGCTGAGGGAGCTTGACAGAGGGCTTTTCTCAAAGCCACATCTTTAAACAGTGTATTTTAAACAGGGGGTTTCTCTTTTTTCTCTCCTTGTCCCTAGGGCTGCTAGTTGGTGGAAGCTGCTGAAGAGTTGGGGCTTCTCACATTTGTAGAATCTTTTCAGTTAGTGCTGAAGGGGTGGGAGCTTCTCACATTTTTAAATCTTTTCAGTTAGTCTCTGGAACCAGCAGAGAAAGTGCAGTGGAGGGACAGTGGGCCAGAAGGGCTGAGGAGCTTGACAGAGGGGCTTTTCTCCCAGAAGCCACATCTTTTAAACAGTGTATTATTTTTAAACAGGGGTTTCTCTTTTTTCTCCCTTGTCCCTAGGGCTGCTGATTGGTGGGGGGCTTGCACAGAGGGTGGGGGGGCTTCTCACATTTGTAGAAATCTTTTCAGTTAGTGCTGAAAGGTGGGGCTTCTCACATTTTAAATCTTTTCAGTTAGTCTACTAGGAACCAGTAGCCTACTTGTGTAGCGCGGAGTGTTACTAAATAAAACATATTTTAAGGGATAGTAGAAGGTATAGAGCAAGAGGAGGCACTAATTAAGAGTGGTATTTGAATATATCTAAACAAAATTAGATATGAGACAGAGCCAGCAGGGGGGGGGGATGGGGGCTTTCCAGTGTTTTGCACTATGAGTGTAGCATGTATGACTATCTGCCACTAGGGCAGAAGTCGTGGAGTGCCCACAGCTGCAATGAGTTCCTGGCACTCAAGGGAACATATGCGTTCTCTTGAAACCAAGGTGGCAGACCTGGAAGCTGAGGAGAGGCAGAGGGGCAACAAGCGAGGCTTTGGGGACTAGCAGCCAGGTCCCCACTCCCAAGGTGAACATCTCTTCAGATGTCATGGAGGAATGAGTCTGGGTGTGAGGAGGGTGCCAGTCTGAGGTGGTGGAAGATGCTCCCTTAGATGGGACTGACCCCTTCCTTAGCTGGTGGTCAGATCACCTCTAGCACTGGGATACCCGAGGGAGGTGGGGGGGCTCCTTGCTTAGTGGGTGATTCGATCATTAGGAATATAGAGAGTTGGGTTTGTGACAGAAGTGATGACATATTTGTGACTTACCTACCTGAGTCTACGAGAAGGTTACTTGAGATGTCACGCTTAGTCTAAAGATAGGCTGTTAGACAGTGCTACTTAGGGTGGGAGTCAGCAGTTGTGGTCCCACATTGGTACCAATGACATTGGGAAATGTAGCGGGGAGGTTCTAGGCAGAAATTTAGGCTGCTAGGAAAAAAGGTTAAAAAAATCCAAGGACCCCCAAGGTGGCATTCTCAATGCTACCTGTTCCGCAGCCTTGAGGAGAGCTAGGCAATTACAGAGGTCTCAATGCGTGGATGAGAAGGTGGTGTAAAGACGGGGTTTCCAGCTTTGTCAGGAACTGGGGAACCTTTTGGGATAAGGCAGACCTGTACAAAGGGCCGAGGGCTTCATCTTAACCAAAGAGGAACCCAGGCTGCACAGAGCTCAACGTTAAAAGGTAGCAGAACAGCTTTTATGATCCTTGGAAAGCGACAGGAGCTGAGGTGACTTGATTGAATACAAGAGTCCATGGGGATGCAGACACAGAGAGGAGTTTTTCTAAATCAACCACATACAAAGCGAGAACATAGCAATGTGATAGAGTAGTGTCTACAAAGGCTAGAGGAGCCAAAACACATAAATCCCAGGTTAAGGACAAGAACCCAGAGTATAGAGTGTCTCTATGCTAATAGTAGAAACATTAGACCTAAAATGGGGGGGGAGCTAGGTACAGAGTTTGAGAGGACATTGATATAGTGGGCATCAGAGACATGGTGGAATAGAGAACCAGTGGGATGCTGTTATCCCAGGTTAGGCTCTACAGGAAGGATGGGACCAGAGCGTGTGGGGGTGGGGTGGCCCACTCTACATCCAAAGAGAGCATAGTGTCACATAAAATAGACAATGCAAGGGGAGCTGAGGATTCCTCTCTACAGAAGCACTGTGAGACATCAATACCAGGGGTGAAGCAAAGTTTAACATTAGGAATATATAGGTCCCCTGACCAAAGGAAGTGCACAAGAGGATTCTGAGATGGAAAAGAGATTAGAGGGCCAACAAAGCAAAATGTACCATTGGTAGTAGGCGTTTTAACTATCCCCACATAAAACTGGGAAAATGCATGTTCAGGTCATAGTAGGAGAGAACATTCCTGGATATATGCCTAAATGACTGTGGCTTAGAGCAGATGGTTGTAGAACCAACCAGGGGAGATGTGATCCTAGATCTAATTCTATGTAGGAACAAGGACCTGGTCTTGAGGAGAGTCAGTGTTGTTGAGCCGATGAGAACGACCACAATGCTGTCAATTCAGTATCTCTGCATCTTGAACAAGTGACAACTACTAATGTAGTTACATTTGCCTTCAAGAAAGGGGAAATTTCTCAAAGATGAGGGGATATGAGTCTTGAGAGCTGAAAAGGGAAAATCAAGAGTCAAAATGTCCAAAGGTGCTTTGGAGGTTATTTAAAAACACAGTCTTAAAAGCTCAGCTGGAATGTGTTCATGGGTTAGGAAAGGCAGCCCAGTCAAAGCCACCATGGTTAACAAGGGAGGTTGAGGTGGTATTAGGAAAAAAAGATGTCTTTTAGAAAA